>NW_024420375.1:2490355-2583408 GCF_014898765.1 Herpailurus yagouaroundi | reverse complement strand
CGTTCATGCTCTGTCTCTCTCTGTCCCAAAAATAAATAAACGTTGAAGAAAAAAAAAAAAGCCCAAGAAATCAGAAGCACCTGGCACAGTCACATCGGTGTCTTGGTGAACAGGAACGCAAAGAAAATAGCAACTACCAAGGAAACTGGTCAGGCGGGTTTCTCGAAGCAAAGTAAAAGAGAGCACTTGAGCCCTTCGGCCTCCAAGAAAAATGGCTGCTTCTGCTGCACTGGCCTAGTAGCCGTGCCCACCTCTCTGCCTGTGGCTCCAGCCATCTATGGTGGCCTGGGAGACTCAGCCTGTCCCCTCTCGCCCTCATTAGTTCCCCTGAGGCCCAAACCAAGCCCCACTCTTCTCTCTGTGACCCTGCCCACTCCAAATGTCTTTCTCCCAAATTCATCCTACATATTTTGCAATGACTTTTCTTAACGTTTTCTATTTATTGCTATTTATTTAAGTCCTGCAGTTTTAAATTATTTCATAGTGTATCACCAAAGGGGAAGCCCTCTGAGGATGAAGGCCATGTCTGAGGCTCATGAACAGTGCAGGAGGTCAGGCTAGGGCAGGAGGGCACAAAACACACTTCCAGTTACTCTCCAGTTAGTTACTATCCCTCAGAGGGTTCTCTCACTCTATTTCCCTCCTATACCAGATGGGGTCTAAGACATTGCTTCCTTCCTTTCATCTGTGTTATGGGCTGAATGTCTGTGTTCCACCAAAATTCATATGTTGAAGCCCTAACCTTTAAGGTGATGGATGGTATTTTTGAGGTGGAGCCTTAGGGAGGTAATTAGGTTTGGATGAGGTCGTGAGGGAGATAGTTCCCTTATGAGAAGAGGAAGAGACAAGGAGAGACATCTCTCTGTCTCTCTCTTCTTCTTTTTTAAATGTTTATTTATTTTTGAGAGAGACAGAGTATGAGCAGGGGAGGGGCAGAGAGAGAAGAAAACAGAGGATCAGAAGCGGGTTCTGTGATGACAGCAGAGTGGAGCTCGAACTTATGAACTGTGAGATCATGACCTGAGCCGAAGTCAGAAGCTTATTAACTCACTGAGCCACATAGGCGCCCCACCCCCCTCTACTTGCACACGTAGCAAGAAGGTAGACACCTATAAGCCAGGAAGTGGGAGGGGGGCACTCACCAGAACTTGAATCTGCTAGCACTTAGACCCTGGACTTCCCAGTATCCAGAACTGTGAGAAATAAATGTCTGTTGTTTAAGCTTCTCGTCTATGGTATTTTGTTATAGCAGCCTGAGCCACAGAAAGTACCAGATAAAAGGCACCTATTATTTGAAAACTGAGCAGCCCCTCCCTTGCCCCGTCCTTATGAAGCATGCACAGAGAGCCGCAAAGCAACTGTCACTTATGAGCCCTTGACTTTAATGTGTGAGTTAAAATGTCTAGCAGCTTCTGAAGACCAACCTAAAAGCCCAAACTCGAGCAGTCAAGTAGATACAAGACGGGTCATCACAAGAGGAACAAATGTAGCTGACAGCAAGTCGGGTCTTTCTGACACTCCTTGCAGACAGGAGCATGGAGAACAAGGAAAGGGGCACTGTTCTCCTCAGTCTACCTCAAAGTCTCAGGCCTTAGAGGTCAATTATGAAACTAGAGGGGCATTCAAGGACCCATCAGCCCACGATATGTGAACATTTGGGGTTCACAACACCTTTTGGGTCACCTGGGGGGATTATGAGCACAGGTCAAGGAATGGTGACTGGGGAACATGCTCTAGCAATAGGCAGTTCAAGAATCGCTGGTATCAGAAAGTCTTCCCCATGCTCTGGTAGCCCAGAACACTACATAAATTGCTGTTGCATTTTAAGATGTATATTAATGTCACCCTCAAATTCTGTTAGATAGTGAAGCCTGCCCAAATCGCCTCACTGGCACTTTAATCCACTACTGAGACTCATTAATGAATATGTCGAAGTCAGGCTCTCCCCAGCATCACCCTGGGCTATCATCACAGAACACTTTCACAATTCATGTCTGCTTGATGACAAGGAGCATTCTCCAGCCTCCTTTGATGACCAAGCCAATATTTGTGACAATGTTTCTTGAATTGAGACTGCAGATGTCCCAAAAGGATTTCCTTCCCAGAGTGGAGAGAAGACTGGGATGGTAGATGGCCAGCCAGGAGGCCAGGACTGCTAAAATGCCTGCCTGATGCCACCCTGTGGCTGTGAAGAATGCACCCACCTGGCCAGAACAGACTTGCAAAAGCCATTTCTACAGATGTACTCTCAAGCCTCTTGGCAACCTTTGGACAGCAGGGTCTTTTGTTCATTCACTCAAGAAACAGACAAAAGAAAATCCAAGTTTAGAACTTGGAGGTTCCTGGAACTCTCACCTATCCTGTGTCTTTTTGTACTACCTTCACATCAGAATGACCTGAGTTAAACACCCAACCATCCTTACCCTGAGCAAGAGGCTCAAGAGAGGCCTATTTCTGTGGACTTTTCCAGTGTGGAAGGCAAGTTCAATAACAGAGCAAAGACCCTAGAGTAGGCAGAAAGACGGGCTCTGCTCATCCTACCTGTACCATTTAAGAAGTGATTCTAGTATGGTGAAGGGTGGGGAAGGTCTTTCCATTAAGTCACTAGTGATTTTAAAAACAAGTTGCATTTTCCAAACACAGTCATCTTTCCTTCTTTCTCCTCTCCAGGCTCCACAAATCCCATCTCCCCTCTCGTTAGTACAGCTGCAGCTTGCTAGGGCTTTACTTGCTATAGCCTCCATGTTGCTGTAAGAAGGTGCTATTTGCTTCAAAATAGCTTTGCAACCCATGCAAACCAGAGAATGGAGACTCAGGAGAAGGGAAAGGAGGAGAAACATGTCATAGGGAAAACAACAGCTAAAAGAATTAGAGGTGAAACCCCAATGGAAAAGGGTTCCTTCACTTCAACCACCTGCTGCTCAGTGTCTACTGCGTAGATGGCAAGCTACTGGAGGGCAGGAACTGTGTGTGCCGCTTCCTTGAATCTACCCCCCAACCATGCCCAAGTTCTTAGCCCTTCCTGCTAAGATTCCTGCTGCGATTTCCTGCTTTCCACATAGTAGGAGATAAAGTAAGTGTAATGTGGAGCGCCTGGGTGGCTTAGTTGGTTAAGCGTCAAACTTCTGCTCAGGTCATGATCTCGCAGTTTGTGAGTTCAAACCCCACATCAGGCTCTGTGTTGACAGCTCAGAGACTGGAGCCAGCTTTGAATTCTGTGTCTCCCTCCCTCTCTGCTCCTTCCCTGCTGTGCTCTGTCTCTCTTTCTCTCTCAAAAATAAACATTAAAAAATAAATAAAGTAAGTGTAATGTTCAGCTGTTCAAGCGAAACAGACACAAATACCTATTATGACAAACAAGCAGTTTTTCCTGAGTGTTCAGATTGCTTGTTAAAAACATACATTTGGGGGGCGCCTGGGTGGCCTGGGTGGCTCAGTCGGTTAAGCGTCGACTTCAGCTCAGGTCACGATCTCACGGTCCGTGAGTTCGAGCCCCGCGTTGGGCTCTGGGCTGATGGCTCGGAGCCTGGAGCCTGCTTCCAATTCTGTGTCTCCCTCTCTCTCTGCCCCTGCCCCGTTCATGCTCTGTCTCTCTCTGTCTCAAAAATAAATAAATTAAAAAAAAACGTTAAAAACATACATTTGGGGTGCCAGGGTGGCTCAGTTGGCTAAGCACCTGACTTTGGCTCAGGTCATGATCTCACAGTTCGTGAGATGGAGCCCCACATCAGGCTCTGTGCTGACAGCTCACAGCCTGGAGCCTTCTTCAGACTCTGTGTCTCCTTCTCTCTCTGCTCCTCCCTTGATCAATCAATCTCTCTCTCTCCTTCTCTCTCTCTCAAAAAGTAAACATTTAAAAAAATTAAAAACATACATTTCCCAGGGCGCCTGGGTGGATCAGTTGGTTAAGCATCCGACTCTTGATTTTGGCTCAGGTTGTGATCTCACAGTCATGAGATGGAGCCCTGCGTCAGGCTCTGTGCTGACAGCACAGAGCTTGCCTGGGATTCTCCCTCTCTGCCCCTCACCTGCTCATGTGCACTCACTCTCGCTCTTTCTCTCTCTCTCGTAAAATAAACATTTAAAAAATTTAAAAATGGTTTTTTTAAATGTTTGTTTTACTAGGGAGAGACAGCATATGACCAGGTGAGTGAGCACTGTAGTACGTCAGCGATAAACCACGGGACTCTACCCCCAAAACCCCCCAGAGTGCACTATATATACTGTATGTTAGCCAATTTGACAATAACTTATATTTAAAAATACATGTATATAACTTTCGAGTACTAAAAAACCCCCCAAAACCCATACATTTCCCAAATCCAGTGAATCCAAGTGTATAAAAGAGGGGGACTAGGTATCTGTATTTTTATTAGCATGCCAGCAGATTCCTATCACCAAGTTTGGGAAATGCTGAAAAAAGCCACACTCTGTGGTCAGAACAACCAGGTTCAAATTCCAGTTTTGGAACTTCTTGGCTATATAACTGGAGTCTCAGTTTTCACACCTGTAAAATGAGAATAATGTGTACTTTGTAGCATTATTTAAAGGATTTAATCCCAATTTAAAGAGAATAACAAAGGCCTGAATGCACAGATGTTCCCTAAATGTTAGTTTGCCTTCATCCTAAAGACACTAGGGAACTAGTGAAAGCTTCTGAGTAGCTTATGTCCAGATTGTTGCTTTTAGCTTTGACCCCCTCTGCAACAACCAGTGAAATGGGTGCCCAGCCTCTTCTGTAACACCTTCAGCAACAAAAGATCAAATTTACTATCCCTGGAAGCAGTCCATTCCATTTTCAGACAGTTTTAATCATTAGCTCTTCTTCCTTCTGTTGAGCTGAGATCTGCCTTGGGTGACAGAACAAATCTAATCCCTTTTCCACATGACAGGGTGATGCAATTAACTTAGATAAGGAAATTGAGGAGCAGTAGGTGTGGAGGGGGGTTCAATTTTGAACACACTGCTTGTTTGAGACACTGTGGGAGCGCAGCTTCATGCACATGCCCAGCAAGTAGTTGATATGCAGGCCTGGAGTTCACTAAAAAGATCAGGGATGTCATTTATACAACAACAGGATCTGAAGCTGTGAAAATAAATGACATTGCCATTTAGGGGGCAGAGCTAATGAAAGGTACTGAGGAATGGTTAGCAAGACAGAAAGAGAGCCTTTAAAGAAGCAAGTAGGTAATTTGTGGGAACAAATGTGGTGAAGAGGTCACACCAATGGCAGAGAATCAGTGAACCAGTCATTGAATGTGATGACTAAGAGGTCACCGTGGATCCCTGACGGAGTTGAGCTTCTGCTCCTCCGGAGCCTTCCGGACTTGCTTGGAACCACACCACCATGCTGAAAAACAGATGCACACTTCCTTTCCTACCGAAAGAGAGGGGATTTGAAGACATAGCAGGAATAGGTACAGAGGACTCCAACATTTCCCAACATGGATTTAAGATGGACTTCTCCAAATAAGGCTCCCATGCTCCTATCCTTTGGCGAAACACTGCTTAGTGCAGACCCTCCTGGAGATGAATCACAGTAAAAGACTCTGTTTTACTCTTTTCACATGGCATTGGCCCAACTTACTGAACCACTGATTTTGCACACAATACTTAACATCTTGTGGAACTAGTGTTTCTTGGCACATAATTCAGCAAATGTGGTAAGCAGAAGAGAGGTAACAGTTTAAGGGACTACTAGTATCAAGGGAATGTTTTTCTTTTCTTTTTAAGAATGGAAGAAACTTGAATACATACTGAACAATAGGGACGAAGTACAGCATGGAAGGCCAAACAGGCATGAAACGGCACAGAGCAAGCCAGGCTCTGGTAGAGAGGTTAGCTTAGCGAAAGACCTCTGCTCACTGCTTTGGCCATAAAATATCATTTCCCTTGATTAATTCTAGTGATCACAAATGTTCATTGTTCTAAACAGTACTTACTCTCCTCAGAGGACACTGATGTTATCTAGATAAGGTTAGGGGCAGATGATATAAACTGTACAAACGGATTTGCTAGAAACAGAGTGCAGTCTCCACCCTCCTCCCCAGAGTTAGACATGATGTATCCCTTCCCCAGGTCAGAGAAGGCTGTTCTAAGTCTTTTAGGTCTTCCAGGTCAGGAGCTAATGCCCCAATCCCCCTACCCAGGCAGGGAGAGCTCTAGCACAGGATAGGTGGAGAGAGGAAATCTAAAAATAAAGCTCTCTGAAGAAACTGTCTTGCCTAAAGAGCAGCTTCCCACGCACCCTGGAGTGCCACATCTGCGGGGGCTGGCAGCACGGGAACGGAACAATCCTGACCAAGTCACATAAGTATTACCCTCTTGCTGGGGGCAATATCACATTTCTGATTCCCCCATCAGTGCCCCAGCATCTAGGCTGCAGACCCAGAGCAGGGGCTTAGTGACAAAAAACAGAAGACTGAAAAGATCATCAATGACTAGCCCAGCCTTCCTCCAGCTCTCCTCCCTTCACAGCAGGAGGTGAGCACGGCAAATGTGAAGAAAGCTGCTCTCAACAAACAACCAGTCAAGTTGAGGGTTCATTTTTTAAAAAGAACCATGAAGGGTTCTAGTGGGCTTCAGACTCAAAGCTGGGCTCCCTTGGCTCGGCTCCCTGCAGTAGTGTCAGGGACCACCAACTGAGGGAAAAGAAAATCAAGCACCATGACAAGAACTGCAATTAGCATTTATATCCACTGGCTAGCATCGAGTCAAACCCCAAAGACAGACCAGTTGTCCCACTTCCAGGCAATCAGCAAATGTAGCCTTCCTTCCTAACCTCCCCCAGCATGTATCAGAGGCCACCAGAAAAGTTCAACCCAAGAGTTTAATACAAGTCCACACCTAAGCATTAAACACACACACACACACACACACACACACACAAACACACACACACACACACACACACACGACTATCTCTGGCTCAGGGGAGTAATCCCACCACCTCTTACTCTAAGGATTTTAACCTTGGAGAGATACAATATGTACTTGCACCACACTGTTTGGAGTTTTGCCAAGAAGCTTGGACAGGAAGAAGAAAACTATCCCTAATTCTAACGAGGAGTCCATAGTGTTCATTTAGCAGTCCAACTCCCCAAGAGGTTTGTACTTTGACCTGACAAAGTATCATAATGGGCCTCAAGGGTCAAAAGCTCAACCTTGGGCAGTATCTCAGAATAGCTTTCAGCAGCAATACACTCAATGCTATATATCCGTTCCCTCTACCCACCCTTCCTGGGAACCATACACCATCGCATCCCATGTCCCATGATTCAGATACAGCAGACCAGCACAGCAGGGAGCAAGAAAACACCATTAAAAAAAAAAGACCCTGGGCACCTGGGTGGCTCAGTCGGTTAAGCGTCTGACCTCATCTCAGGTCATGATCTCGTGGTTTGTGATTTTGAGCCCCGTGTCAGGCTCTGTGCTGACAGCTCAGAGCCTGGAGCCTGCTTCAGATTCATTCTCTCTCTCTCTCTCTCTCTCTCTCTCTCAAAAATAAAGACATTAAAAAAAGACCCAGAAGCAGCAACCTGTCAGTTTTTGGTCTCCTGTAAAAGACCTTCGACCAGAATAGAGTGATAGCTGATATGCTCAGATACAAATCCTGATGTCTACTATGCATATGTGGAAGGGAGGGAATGCCAAGCTTTCTCCTCAAATCACAGAATGAAAGCAAAGGACTCTGAACATTTGAGTGCTATTTGAATACTGACTAGCAATAATCACTCAATAAATAGTCTTTTACAATTAGAACAAACTGAAAGTTTCTCGTACTGAGTCATTCATGAGCAAAGAGGAAGAAGCCAGCTTGCAAAAGGGAGAAACACTGACCATAAAGTACACAACCTGAGCATACAGTACACAATGTTGCTTTAGTACTGGGAGTACACACTCTCTACCCCACTAGTTAAACAGGAAGGGCTGTGTTGGCACAGAGCTCCCCTCGTGCAGCACAAGGCCTGGTGCTCAGAAGTGTGACTTACCTGACATACAAAGACCTCTTCTCACTTGTTCGGAGGGACCCAGACCCAGAGCTCATGCTGCTGTTCATCATTTGTTCTCGCAAGTCATGTATCTTCGATTCAAAGCGACTGTACTCTGTCAGGGAGACAAGGGAACAGACAGGAAAAGAATGAACCCAAGAAACCGCACCAAGCCTGTGTGCCAGTGGCTAAAGAGCCAGGAGGACACTTGACTTCAAAGCAGCCAGAGCCAACACAGTCTCTGCTTTGATAAGTAGAGTCCTTCCTCCAAGCACAGACTTCTTTCCAGCCCCCAACTAAGAGAAAGAAAAAACACACCTGAAAAAGGAATAACATTTGTACATATCAAATGGAAAAAGCTTTTATCTGCCTTGAAATCTCATGTATCATTAAAAAAAAAACCAACAACACACAACAACAACTGGAAAGCGCTCCAGTGCAGCCTTCATAAATCTTTGGAGCAGGCGGCTAAGGCCCAAGGAGAACAGATGGGAAAGGAGACTTTCCCAAAAAGTGGATTGCAGAGAACAGATGGCCCTGAGACACAGGGTGGAGGGGCTGGGAAGGACCTGAGGCCATTAGATCATTGTTAGGCAAGAGAGATGACTGGTTTCCAGATGACTTTGTTTTTGGAGGTTGTGGGGGGGGGGGTGGAGATTGAACTCATGACACAGAGGTAAAAACAAACAAACCTCACAATCAGATAAGAAAATCTTCCCTTTTAACAAACAGGGTCTTTGGTTTCAGTAACAAACATTAAAACAGAAATTCTCCCAAACCAAGAAATCTGCTGTCACCTCTCTCCTCCAAAATCATCTAGTCCGTGAGGTTGTAAGTCCACATGCCCAGCTTTATAGCCCACTAATACCATCACAACAGCCTCGAAACAGCCTTATCACTCTGGAAAGGCAACTACAGATTTACACCGAACTTAAGAAACCTGATGGAGGAAAGCTCCCTAACCGTACAATTATTTTAAGAGGCTTTTTTATAGGGATGCTTTGCTGTGACATTCTCCTAGTACATTTAAAATATGATATTCGCCTTTTTATTCCCCCTACCCAACACATACACAGTATTTTTCAGGTCTGTACTGGCTGCATAAAATGGGATATATCTAAAGCACAGGCTGTGAAAATGGTAGAAAATAGGCATACCTCATTATGACAAGATGATTTCAAAGGAAAACAGAACTGATAGTTGGGGTTGAAGGTTGTGGAACTGTTTTAAAAAACCAAACATATTTCCAGGGAAAAAGAATTCCACAAAAGCATTTTCATGCACCATAGAGGGCTGGCAAGAAGCATCCCCATCTAGTCTGTATGACTCTACAGGCAGAAAACAAAACACCTGTTCCAACACCTGACACTCCCCTTCCCTCAGCAAAGCAACCTGACCTTCAGCCGGCTATAAAGGGAAATGCTAAAAAGCCTTAAGGGGATGGAAGGAGTTCTAATTCACACAGATCCTCAACAAAGTTTCTTTTTGTTCACTCTGGTACCAATGAAGCCAACCGGCTAAATCCATGCCATTTAGCCATTTCTTCATTCATCACACACTGGTGTTAATGGTGATTTGTCCTCATTACCTACTCCAGTCCCTGAAATCCTGCAGGAAGCAGTTAAGTCACTGACTCACCCATTAAGTGTTGGGGGAAAAAGACAGCAGCTGGACAATGTCCCCGATCTGAGGGTTACAAGGCAACACATCAATATCAATGAGGCGTCGCAATCTAAATGCAGAGGGTGGTGACCAATCTGTCATAGAAACCCTGGACTGCCCAAGAGTGCAGCAGCAGGGCCGTCTACCTCTCTGCCTGCCTGGGGAACTGGCCCTACTCCAGAGCTCAGCCCTCCACCCTGGCCCTCTAGTTGGCTCCTTTCTGGTCGTCCTCCTCACTCAGTCCTCCTCACCCGCTAGGAGGAGTACTTGGTGAGACAAAGAGATTTCTGACCAGGCAGCTCTTTCTTGGGGAAGATAAAGTAGAAGGCAGAAATATGAATTGAACCCAGAAAAAATAGATAACAAATCTTTTTTTAATGTTTATTTATTTTTGAGAGCGAGAGAGCACACAAGCAGGGGAGGGGCAGAGAGAGAGGGGGAGATATAGAATCCAGAGCTGGCTCCAGGCTCTGACCTGTCAGCACAGAGCCTGATGCAGGGCTCGAAGTCATGAACCGTGAGATCATGACCTGAGCTGAAGTCGGACGCTTAACCAACTGAGCCACCCAAGCACCCCAAAAATATATACCAAATCTATCTGTAAGCCATTCTTCCCCCATCTCACAACTTGTTTATGTATTCCCTTCTTTGGAATTGACTTGCCTGCTGAACTCCAACTTAGTAGCAGGTCATCGCAGTTGCTTAGTAACTACGTTTCTTTAAAAATCCTTTAAAAAACAACCACCAAACCACTATTTCCTCAGAGCTCCTAATAGGTGGTTGATAATGCTGGGCCAGAGGGCCCACTTAAAATAGACTACAGAAAGAGAACAAGGCTGTTGCTTTAAGGGATCCACTTTCTGTTTTCTATATGCTACTAAGCTTTCAAGTCTATTAAATTGTGTTTTATTCATTTTTTTCCCATTCAGGTGAACCCTTAGACTTCCAGCCTACCCATCAGTCTCTGGCTTTTATTTGTAATGTCCACCAAGCACAAAGTAGCCTCTGAATAAATGATTGTTGGGTAAATGAGGAGCAAATTAGAAAACTGTGCCCAAGTCGATGCTTCTGTTCTCAAACTAATAAACCTAATGGTTTATTTAACTGATGGCTGCCAGTTTCACTGAGGGCTTGGGAAGGTAGTTAAGAAGTACTCCCATTTACTTTTATTCCCAAGGTTAACTGGGGGGAGCAATTGGGGTGTATGGTTTTTAAACACCCTTTTGTGATGTTAATAACCCACAGTGGGCATCTGATTAACAGACTTTGTGTCTAACAAAGAAAAAAATAATTCTAACCAAAAAAAAAAAAAAAAACAACCATTTAGAATAGTCTTAAGATAGATAGTACCTCATCTTAATATTAGAAGCATCATTTTCCAAGGACAAAAGCTCCACTTAAAAAACATCTGAATTCTGAAACCTCACAGTTTGTCAAGGTCCCTCCTCCCCTTCTTCCACTTATAACTAATGAAGCCATTGCTGGAAGGCATCTCCTAGGCTGAAGTCACTGCCTAGTCACTGCCCACCAGACCAGCCTCCAACCCAAAGGTCCCCACTTCAAATAGGCTACTTTAAAGAACCAACACTTATTACTTAACTCTCAAGTCTACTAAACTGTGTTTTATTCATTTTTCCCAGATGAACCCAACCATTTGTGACCCACAAAGATATCCACAGTGAGTCATCACTCCCTCGTTCCCTTTGCTAATCATGGAGAGAGAAATGAGGGGGTGGGGGCACAATCAGACGTCATTCCCTGAAACAGGGTTTCTCACTGACCACCTGGGATGCCTCTGAAAGATCAGGATTTTGGATACAACCCCAGACACACTGACTCAGAATCTATTCAGCAGGCCCATGAATCTGCATTTTCACCAAACATCAAGGTGATTCTGATGTCCAGTAAAGTTTGAAACTGCTGGTCTTGGCTTACAAAATTGAGTTTTATTTTGCTAGTTTAGGGAAAAGATAAGGTAGCTATCCTGCACTGTGTATGAAAAGGAAGATAGGGCAAGAGGGCTGGAAAATTCTCAAAAAAATTGGCAATACAATTGCAAATCCCACGGGAAAGGAAAGTGCTAGAGGCCTTTGTCCAATGTGCCTGCAAAGAAAGCTGATGAGTTTTACACTTTTTTATAATAGTAGCACATGATTTTTAAGAATCTTTAACTTTTTCCTTTAGACATTCCTGTATCACTACCCCACCCCACTACCCAAAAGTAACCAGTTAGTATTTCTAGCATGTATCCTTCTCAACTTACTTCCCTGTATATATTATTTATATACATATATTCACAACTCATACAGATTCCCATAAATCAATTTTTTTTCATCCTCTAATAAGTCATGGAAACCCATCAATGTCACTACATAGAGATATATCTCATTCTTTTTAATAGTGCAGAGTATTTCATATTATAGATAGAGCATAATTTATTCAGTCATATCTCAACTGATGTGCATTTAAATTGTTTACAATTTTTTACATTTATTTTTATTTTTTATTTGAGAGAGCGTGTATGTGTGTAAGCATGCATCAGGAGAGGAGAGAGGCAGAGGGAGAGAGAGAGAATCTTAAGCAGGCTCCATACTGAGTGCAGAGCCCAACATGGGGCTTGATCCCATGACCCTGGGATCCATAACCTGAGCCACCCAGGTGCCCATAAATTGTTTACAATTTTTAATATTACCCCCAACGCTGCACTGTATATTTGAGCATTTCTATAGAATAGATTTCTCAAAGTAAAACTGCAGGGTCAAATTATATGCACACAAAAACATTTGACTGGCACTACCAAACTGAACCCCAACCTTCTGAAACCTTTATGACTGGAAGTGAGGATAAATTGCTATTCTAAAGCTTCCAGCAGCTTTTCTGTTTCTGAAGAAGTAGAGGCAGAATCTACCTTTGAGGATAGATTGATCTTTTTTTGTGTGGGGAAAAACACTTCAATGAGACTTTTGGTTTGGCAAAAATAAAGGCAAGATTGTATTCTGGAATGGACAAAGACAAAGGGGAACCTCAAATTTTCTCCCTGCATAATCACAGAAAAGATCAGCCTCCTGTGGGTGGAGCTGCTGATTCAAAAGGCTTGTGCTACCACCTATATGATGCTCTACATGCACTCTGGAAATACTTACCTCTAGACTTGACCACTGTGCTTCCCCTACTTGATAACCTCCCTGTTACTATAAGCAACCCCCCCCCCCTTTCCCCTGCACACAACCAGTGTTTCCTCAAGTACTGCTGATGTTTGCTCTTAATTGCTTCCTCAATCCACCTCTTTCTAACTTTCACTGTTCTTGCCTTACTGTTGATTTTGCCTCTTCATTTTCTCTTGATTATCCTGAGTGATAGAAAGAAGCTATTCAAAGATTTTAAACAGATGACATGATCATGGGTGTGTGTGTATCACATTGGCTATTGTGGGGAGTGTGGTGCCTCACATGTAGATTTAAGTTTCTTAACATCAAAGGACCATGCTTTCTCTTTTTCTCTAGTTCCTACAGCCCCTAGTATAAGTAACCCCTGCTCAAAAATGTCCAACTTTGGAAAGCTCTCTATTTGTTCATTATTAGACTAGACAACAGTATTCAGGAGAAAATTCTTGGGTTAAGAGCCATCTCTTTTGCCAGCTGGTCCTAATTTTGGTGTCTAAAACAACACAAAAAATGATGGATTTCTTCTTCATAATAGTAGTATGAAGGAATAGTTTAAAGAAGGCCAAAGAGCTGGGAAAGCCTAGAGCAGGTTCCAAGAATACTGAATAAGCCTGAATAGAAGGTAGAGTATGAACAGGGGAAGGTGGGCGGCCAGATTGTAAGAGTTTGAGATAAGACTTTTTTTTTTTTTAAGTGTGTGAAAGGCATGGATGGATTTTATTTATTACCCTATATCTACAATTTAATTTGAGGTAAATAAAATATAAGCAACACATAAAAATGCCTATTTCTGCTACCATGTAATATAATTCTCCATCGTGAATATTGTGATAAAGCTAATGAAAACTCTATGCCATCACGTACTCTAGTTTCTTATAGCTGGTATTTTACAACTCTCATTGTCTGTGAAATCCCAACACACATAAGATTCTCCCATGAAGGGCGCAGGACTATCAGAGGGCGCAGAATCAGCTCGTGGACCCCTCCCTCCCCACACTGGAGCCTCAGTGTTACAAGTTGAGATCTAAAATAGCGAAGGCGATGGAAATGTGTGGGGCCTGACTAGATAAGACTTTTCTTGCTAGGCTAGGGGAACCACTGTTAAGTGTTTAAATAGGGACGTGATACAATCAGAACTAGGTTTGGGGGAAGATTATTCTGGGAATGTAATATAGAATAGAGGACAGAGAAATAACAGAGACCAGAAACCTCTTCTAATAGAGACAATGACCTGAAAGGCCTGACACAGCAGGGGGCAATTGAGAATACAAAGAAGGAACAAGAATCAAGAAATATGTTGGAACTAAAAGAGATAAAATTTGATATCTGATTGGATGAATGGATCAAAGGCTTCTGAGTTTTTCCCTGAAAGACCAGGAAAAAAGTACAATAACATCAGCCATAATAAAGAATAGTCATCATGGCCTCAAAATCAGCTATCCCTTCTCCAGGCTACATATTGTTACTTCTGTAAGTATTCTTCATCTAACATGGTTTCCAGACCCTGTACTATTTCTCCCTATTAAAATCCAGTGCCCAGAATTTGTGCTGATGTCATTTCCTTTACAAAATTATAAGCTCCTTGATGTGGTTTTTGTTTCCTTCTCAAAGTTTGGCAATCGGCACCCTTGTTGAGTCAACAAACTTTTATTGAATGTGTTAACTCATGATAAAGATCTGACAGGACAAACCCGGACACTAATTCTCAGTTCTGGCTCCTCGGGAACTAAGGTAAGAAAAAGTACAAAACTTTATCCTTCCACCCACCCAAAAATGCTAAAAACTGGCCAACAAAACCACAAAGCATTTATGCAAAACTCTGACATGTCAGAGGTTTCAAGATCTACTTAACAGCCTAATAAACCATCAAAGGGGATTGAAACTGCAATTTTCACTAATATGAACTGGACACACATCCAGGCCTCCAAATCCATCTCCCCTCTAAGACTTTGCTCTCAAATCCATCTGCTTTCCTAATGACAAAATTGTCCTCAGAATAAAAAATGACATTTGTCACTAATTCAGAAAAGCTGAAAGGGGCTCAGTTTCTCAGCCCACAGAACATTTATTTGGGCCTATTTGATTATGGGTAGGAAAATGTTGTAGAGATAGGAAACAAATGGTACCAACAAAGGGTGCTTATTCTGCGTGTGGTATTGACTACCAATGATTTGAATGACGATAGAAAAGGGAAATGGTACAAAATAAAATAAAAGCCATGCCTATCAAATGTGGAAATGACAACAAAGCTGGGGAGACAACTGGATGACAGACTTCAGACACACAGACTGTGACAGGTAGCAACAGTAGGAAGACACACAAAAAAGAAATGTAACTTCCTGACCTTGAGTCCCCACACAAATACTAGGCAGGGAAGACAGGGCTGAATAACAGCATGTATATTGATTAGCTAGAAACTCCAAATAAGTTGATAGCTGCCCAAAGGCTCATTTATTCTTACAGAAGTACAGATGTTCGAATCTCAAACTCACACAGCTCTTGTTTGCCATTAGCTGAGCTGCCATGAGCTCAAGGGAATCACCCATTGTGAAAATGTACAGAACTGTGGTGAAAATGAAACAACCACCTCATGAGAGTCACAGATTTTGATGAGTATGAATGGTATGTTAGGTTTCTACAGTTGACTTTGGAGTACAAACCCTCAGGACTGTTTGAATTACAAGCATCTGTCTCAACAATATAGCTCATGTTTTCCAAAGAAATGGATGGACCTGAAAGTAAAATAAGTCCATCAGGAAGGTATCCGTCATTATGCAGGTAAGTATATGAGTAGCCAAATAGCATGTTTCTACAATCACAAACTGGTCTCTAGAAAAATAATATGAAGCCTATTGCTTGGGTTAGTTTTTATTTTTTTAATTTTGATTTTGTTTTTAGTTATTTGAGAGAAAGGGAGAGAGAGAGTGAATGAGGGGCAGGGGGGTGGGGGAGAGAGAGAATCCCAAGCAGGCTCTGCACTGTTTGCACAGAGCTTGACGCGAGGCTTGAACTCACCAACTGTGAGATCATGACCTGAGCCAAAACCAAGAGCTGGATGCTTAACCAACTAAGCCACCCAGGTGCCCCTACTTGGGTTAAGTTTTTTTTTTTTTTTCCAACGTTTATTTATTTTTGGGACAGAGAGAGACAGAGCATGAACGGGGGAGGGGCAGAGAGAGAGGGAGACACAGAATCGGAAACAGGCTCCAGGCTCTGAGCCATCAGCCCAGAGCCCGACGCGGGGCTCGAACTCACGGACCGCGAGATCGTGACCTGGCTGAAGTCGGACGCTTTAACCGACTGCGCCACCCAGGCGCCCCTTGGGTTAAGTTTTTAATTATGGGGTCTACTAATTAAAGAATCTAAGACCTCTAAAACTAGTCAATTCCTCAGGTCCCTTCTATTTTTGACATAATTATGATTTTATGACCAAGACAATGAGGTCTATAAGGAATCAAACCTAGGATGAGTCTAACTTAATTTCTAAATATGATCTATAAGAAGGAAATCTTCACATCTGCAAATAATCCTAAATTCTCTGGGTCAAAAATAATACCAAATCAATGGGTAGAAATTGCAAAAAAAATTTTTTTTCTTAAGGCTATGTGAGAGGCAGAAAAGTGGCAAACAGGCCTCAATATGAGCAAATGTTGCTTGAAGGAAAATAATTTCTGCTCTACTTTTAGAACAACGGGCTCAGAAGTATGACTAACCCAGAACAGACACCTCAGTGTCATTGTTCTGGTCCCTGCACTGCCACAACGTGCTTCCTCAGCCATACACACACATAGCCAGGGTTCTGGATAGCATCCTGATACTGGAAATGAAATAGAAAACAAGACATGCTAGATCAGCATGCCATGAAAGATTCCAGTTTATCCCTATATAGAGACTGGTTGTCTCTGTCCCCCAAAGAGCTTACTGAGGATGCAGGAAGAGCTACTGAGTGAAAGTGCTATAGTATATAAAGGTTTCATGACATTCAGCCACCTGGTCTGAAATGAGTAGAGTGAAAAATGCTTTGATCTCACATCAAGCTAAGAAAAGGTTATTCACAGGACCTTGCCATTGGTCCTTATCACCTATCCCAGGTGACCCAGCAGACTGGGGTAAAAGCCTCAAATAGGGCCTTTTCTCTATTTCAAAGGAACTTCATGTAGTATATTCAAATGCAAGATTAACAAAGCCTTTAGCTCCTTTATCCATAAGTCAAATTGTATGTAAGAACCACCCCAAGACAAAAACCTCATCCAGAATACATGAGAATGAAGTCAGAATATACCTTTCCCTGCTCTCAAGGTAGTGGGTAATCTCATCCTCAACAATCTTTCCCACATAACAGAGATGCTACAACATGGTGACTGAAACACAACATTTTATGACTAAGCTTGCTAACCTGAGTTAATGTTAACAGATTTCTACATTTTACCAGGTCAACTGAGAGTCTAGAGTCAAAAGTTCTTCAGAGTAGTCACTCTGACAGGATCACAAATCCACTGGTAATCTTTATTGGGGTATCAACTGATTTTTCGGGTCAAGTTTCTATAGAAGGAACCCAGAAAATGGGACCTAGAGAAAGCCTCTTCCTGTTAATGTGGTCATCTGTGGCCACTTTTCAGTAACTGATAATTCCAGAGTAAAATATTACAGAAGAGAATAAGAAACCCAAAATCCAAATTGTGTGTGTGTGTGAAATAAAAGATTAAAGTGGGATTTCAAAACAGTAGGGAAATGATGTTTTATTTATATGTAATAAATACTACTGAGGAGAACCCAGGTAGCTCAGTCGGTTGAGCGTCCGACTTCAGCTCAGGTCATGATCTCTCAGTCTGTGAGTTCGAGCCCCACATCGGACTCTGTGCAGACAGCTCAGAGCCTGGAGCCTGCTTCTGATTCTGTGTTTCTCTCTCTCTGTCCCTCCCTGACTCACACTCTCTGTGTCTCTCTCAAAAAAATAAATAAATAAATTATCAAAAAAATTTTTCAAAAAAAACGCTACTGAGATAACTCATTAAACATTTGGAGCAAAAATAAGGTACTATCCTGCCTTACATCATACATAAACTCTAGGCAGGTTAAGGTTTTAAATGCAAAAACAAAAACATTAAATAACTAGAAGAAAACAAAGGTGAATATTTATTTGCTGTCAGGATAGGGAAGGCCCTTTTAACCTACAGGTAGACGCTAAATGCATAAAAGACAACAGTGATAGGTTTGACTACATAAAAACATAAAATATCGACACATCAAATTAAAAAGGCAAACTACAAACTGGGAAAAATCTTTGTAATATACATGACCAAGAATTATTATTCTAACTACATTTAAGCTTTTACACATTCATAAGTACTGATGGGGGTGTCTGGGTGGCTCAGTTGGTTAAGAGTCCAACCTCGGCTCAAGTCATGATCTCATTGTTCATGGGTTCGAGTCCTACATCAGGCTCTGCGCTGACAGCTCAGAGCCTGGAGCCTGCTTCAGATTCTGTGCCTCCCTCTCTCTCTGTTCCTCCCCCACTTATGCTCTGTCTCTCTCTCTCTTTCTCAAAAATAAATAAAACATTAAAAAAAAATTTTTAAGTACTGAATACACCTCAGCAGAGAAATGGGAAAAAGGTGTGAACAGGCAATTCACACACACACAAAATGACCAATGAACATATACATACACACACACACACACACACACACACACACACACACACATTCAATTCTATTATTAAAAAAAGAAATAGGGGTGCCTAGGTGGCTCAGTTGGTTAAGTGTCCAACTTTGGCTCAGGGCATGATCTCGTGGTTCGTGAGTTTGAGCTCTACATTGGGCTCTGCACTGACAGCTCAGAGCCTGGAGCCTGCTTCAGATTCTGTGTCTTGCTCTTTCTCTGCCCCCCCCCCCCCCATTCTCTCTCTCTCTCTCTCTCTCTTTGTCAAAAATAAACATTTAAAAAAGATATAAAACTGAACTATATATGATAAAGTAAAATTAAAATATAAGTTAAATAACATTTTTTACCTATCAAATTTGCAGAAATTTAAAATAATACTCCATGTTAGCAAGATCTCAAACTACACACTCTTTATACTGTTGGTGGAGGTAGAGCCTAATTTGGCAAAATATATCAAAAGTCTTTTTTTTTATTATTTCTTTTAGAGAGGGAGAGAGCTCAAGTGGGGGAGAGGAACAGAGGGAGGAAGGAAGAGAGAGAGGGAGAGAATCTCAAGGAGACTCCATGCTCAGTGCAGAGCCCAATGTGTGGCTCGATCCCACAACCCTGGGATCATGACCTGAACTAAAACCAAGAGTTGGATGCTCAACTGACTGAGTCACCCAGGTGCCCCTCTATCAAAAGTCGTAAACATGTTCATACCCTTTGGACCAATAATGCCGCACAAAGGAATCCATTCTGAAGAAGCAATACCAGATTCACAAAAGTCTCATACAAGGATATCCATCAGTGCTATTTATAAGATAAAACTTGGCAACAACTAATGTCCACCAAAGGGAATGGTTACAGGAATTATGGCAATACCTGAAGAAATATTATTTAACTAGTAAAAACCATTTTAGTAAGATATCCATGACATTAAGTTAAAAGAAAGGATACAAAACTGTCTAAATTCAATGATTTCAGTCTTGAAAGAGATTCATATATATTATATGATACATAAAAGTTTGGAAGGAAATGACACCCAACATATAGCCACAAATACACAGACATAAACTGGTTATTTCTGGAGGTAGTTTTACAGGTGATTTGAATTTTTTTTTTTACTTTGTATTTTTCTATATTTTCCAATTTTCTATAAATCTGAATGCCATAGTTTTAAAAAAAATTTTTTTTAACATTTATTTATTTTTGAGAGAGACAGAGACACAGTGTGAGTGGGGTAAGGACAGAAAGAGAGGGAGACACAGAATCTGAAGCAGGCTCCAGGCTCTGAGCTGTCAGCACAGAGCCCGATGCAGGGCTCGAACTCATGAACAGCAAGATCATGACCTGAGCCAAAGTCAGAAACTTAACCGAATGAGCCACCCAGTGCCCCCCCAAATGCAATACTTTTATATCCAGGAAAATATGAATATGATTTGAGGACGGTGGGGAGGCAGACTGAATAGGACAGGCCCAAGGACAAAGTCAGGATGCACAAATGCATTAGAAACTCCCCTCCACACTGCTCCTGGCTCATTCATCATTTTCCTCTGGGATTGATCATTCAACCAGTTGCAGACAAATCCCCTTAGACATATTATCACCTCACATCTTATTAAAAAACGGATCAAAAAAGTGTTGCCAATTCCTTGCCATAACCTAGATATACCACATCTACCCTATTTCCCTGATCTACCAGTCCCACAACCCTGTCCCATGAAGGCAATCTGGCCCGTCTGACATGACTTGTTCGAACCTGGTAAACCAATACCAGTTCTTATGCTTACTATTTCTTTTTCTGAGTGTTTACAAAATAACACTTGATAATCTAGTCTGGAATTTAACCCAAGATTTGCAACATTCTTCCTTTTTGAAAATCTGAAGAACATGTATGTAAACCAGACCCTTAATGTATTTAAATAAAATATATTATATTTACATCAAATATATTTATATAAAATATATTAATTTTCTTCTTTTGGTCTATTCAAATTTTTATCATTAATTTCATCAAGTGGAAAAACTCCTAAATCTTTAGGGCTCTTGTTTTTTTTAAAGATATCTAAATTCAATGAAAAGTAAACAAAGGTCCATTTCAAAGCAATGAAATCTTCATTACAGAAAAGAAGAGGGGAAGACAAGACCCTTATTAAAGCAAGACTGTTATTAGCTCAAGACTTTGTGATTCAATAACAGCCTAGGTACAAACAACTGTAAATTGAATTTTCAACTCAATTCCATTTATCTAACACAAAATTTGAGTTAGAAGAAACATTTTGCACAGTCCCCTCATTTTAAAGATCAGAAAATTGAGGCCCAAAGAGGTTGACTAGCATAAGATCATTCAGCTAACGTAACGTCAGAACTAGAATCCAGGGCCCTGGCTCTCCTCCTCCAAGATGATTCCCATAGAATTTAATGACCTAGTGTGTGTGTGTGTGTGTGTGTGTGTGTGTGTGTGTGTGTGTATGACATATATAGCATATAAATATATATATATTAGCATATATATGCACACATAAAAATAGATTTATATATATACACATATACATATATTCTTAACATAAGGGAGCAAAAACTATTTTTTAATTTCAGTGACAATGACAAGCCCAAGTTATTCTACTTCTCCTACTTCTCTAAAACAAGGAAACAATTTCCCTATTACAGAATATAAGGCTAAACCTTTAAAGAAATCAACAGTGTAAGTAACACGGTCAAGATTTCAACAAGCAGAATGCCTAACTAGCTCAGTCGGTAGAGCATGTGACTCTTGATCTCAGGGTTATGGGTCTGAGCCACATGTTGGGTACAGAGATTACTTTAAAAAAACTAAAAAAAAAAAAAGATTTCAACAAGCAATACACTGAATTAAAAGGATTATCTTTAATTTTTAAATTGTTTTTGGGGCGCCTGGGTGGCGCAGTCGGTTAAGCGTCCGACTTCAGCCAGGTCACGAACTCACGGTCCGTGAGTTCAAGCCCCGCGTCAGGCTCTGGGCTGATGGCTCAGAGCCTGGAGCCTGTTTCTGATTCTGTGTCTCCCTCTCTCTCTGCCCCTCCCCCATTCATGCTCTGTCTCTCTCTGTCCCAAAAAATAAATAAACGTTGAAAAAAAAATAAAAAAAAATTGTTTTTAAATTTCTTTATTTTTGAGAGACGACAGACAGAGCATGAAGAGGGGAGGGGCTGAGGGAGAGGGAAACACAGAATCTGAAGCAGGCTCCAGGCTCTGCACTGTCAACACAGAGCCCAACGGTTGGTGGGGGGGGCGGGGGGAGGGCTCAAACTCACGAACTGTGAGATCATGACCTGAGCCCAAATCGGAGGCTTAACCAACTGAGCCACCCAGGCATCCCAGGAAATCTTTAATTTCTTTATTTTTGAGAGAGATACAGAAAGTAAGCAGGGGAGGGGCAGAGAGAGAGGGAGACAGAGAATCCAAAGCAGGCTCCAGGTCTAAGCTATCAGCACAGAGCCCAAGGCAGGGCTCAAATCCATGAACCACAAGATCATGACCTGAGCTGAATTCCACTGAGCCACTCAGGCGCCCCTAAAAGGAATCTTAAAAAGCTATAACTAAATAAGAATTCATTCTCATTACTATATATTATTGTAATCATTCTACAGTATCAGTAAAACTGATGTTTTATAAGATTTTGTCTCAAACCATCAAACAAGGCCAAGAAAGCATCTGTCTAGCTAAGTGCAGAATGCTTTGCCACCTCTAGCTACCATGTCCCTGGGCTACATGGAAGACAGAAAACCCCAGCATAAACACACATATCTGTATATATAAAGTTCAGCCCAGGAGGCAAAACTGGAAAGAAAGCTAACATTTTTTCTCTTCTAAGTTTACATACAGGGTAGGCCTAAAAGGGTGCAGCCACTTTAGGAAAAAGTTTGGCAGTTCCCCCAAAAAATTAAATGTTAAGTTACCTTATGACCCAGCAATTCCATTCCTAGGTGTGTATGTATACGTGTGTGTGTGTGTGTGTGTGTATCTCCAAGAGAACTGAAAATATGACCACACAAAAATTTGTCCATGAATGTTCACAGCAGTAATAGTCAAAGGGCAGAAACAACTCAATTTTCCATCCTGATGATGAATACATAAACAAAATGTGATAAAGCCATAGGGTGGAATATTATTCATCCATGAAAAGGAATGAAATACTGACACATGCTACAACAGGGATGAACCTTGAAAACACTATGCTAAATGAAAGAAGCCAGACACAAAAGACCACATGTGGTATGACTTCATTTATATGAATCAGCCAGAAAAGGTAACTTTATAGAAACAGAAAGTAGAATAGTGGTTGCCTAGGGCTAGGGGAGGGGAGAAGTTGGAGGAAATGGGGAGTGACTGCTAATGGGACAGGGCTCCTTCTTGGGGTGAGGAAAATGTTCTAAACGTGATTGTGGTGGCAGATGCACCACTCTGAACATTCCAAAAAACACTGAACTGTATGCTTTAACTGGGTGAATTGTAGGGCATGTGAATAAGCTGTTTTGTTTTTAGGTAGGCCCTATCACTTTTATCGGGTCAGCATTCCTAGCTAAAATTATCTACACCCAAGACTTCAGCCCCTCCAGCACACAGTGATAAGAGTGAAACATAGTCCCTTACCCTCCTGGTTCCCTCTAATCACCTGAGTAATAACATAGTTGGCCCGCTCTGGTCTTGAGTCAATTTGGAAACAGGGTGAGAATCAAATCAGGGGCTCAAGCAAAAGCAAAAATGAATGGCAAACAACAAGCATGTGAAAAGATGCTCCATGTCACTAGCCACTGGGGAAATGCAAATGAAAACCCCAAGATATTACTTCAAACCCACCAGGATGGCTAGAATCAAAAAGACTACCACTAACAAGCATTGGTGAGGATGTGGAGAAAGTGGAACCCTCACTCTGCTGGTGGGAATGTGAGGTGCTGTAGTTGCTATGGAGAACAGCCCAGCCATTCCTCAAAAGGCTAAACATAGAGTTGCCATATGATCCAGAAAGTATACATACCCAAAAGAAATGAAAACACATGTCCCTGTAAAAATTTGCATGTGGATGCTCATAGAGCATTATTCATAATAGCCCCAAGGTGGAAACAACCCAATTATGTCAGCTGATGAAGGGATAAACAAAATGTGTTGTATGCATATAATAGAATATTATTCAGCCATAAACAGAAATGAAGTACTGATACAGGCTACAACATGGATGAAACTTGAAAACAGTTTTAAGTGAAAGTAGCCAGTCATAAAAGACCATATATTATGTGAACCCATGTATATGAAATGTCCAGAATAGGTAAATCCATAAGAGATGGGAAGTAGATTACTGGTAGTACTAGGGGAGATGAGGACATGGTTACAGCTAAAGGGTATAGTTTTCCTTCTAGGTTGGTGAAAATGTTCCAAAATTGATTGTGGTGATGGCTGCAGAACTCTGTGAATATTCCAAACACTACTGAATTGCAACCTTAAATGAGTGAACAGTAAGGTCATAAAAAAAGGAATGATAAATATGACTCCATTTCACTTGAAGAAATAAGAAATGCCTACTTACTGAATTAATATTCTTAAACCTGCACACATTTGCTATCATAGTCAAAGTAAACCAGCTCCCACCTTTTTGTTCCTCCTGGGTTCCCCCACAATACCATTCTGTACTAGACTTCCTGAGTCCGCTTGCCTTTTTTAGGAGCCTGTAGGTCTCCCTCAGGCCTCCAGCGGCTGGTCTACTCCCTGGTTACTTCTTCCTTTGGTGCAGGAGTTTGGGGCCATCAGGACTAAAAAGCTGACATTTGCTAGTTGGTTTTACTCCGTTTGTTAACAGCTTCTGGCACCTAAAGAGTCTCAGAGCAGTACCTTCTGCTGTGTCCAGATGTATCTGGGTAGAAAGGGGGGCTCACCAGCTTCTCTGCTGTGATGGGAGGTAGTTGTGGCCTAGAGGCTAAAGCCCTGGACCTGAAGTTCTCAGGAAATCTGATTTGGAACTTTGCTTCTGCCCTTTACTGGCTGTGTGACCTTGAGCAAGTCACTCAACCTCTCTGACCCTCACCTTCCTCATCTGTACAATGGGGATGATACCACCTATCCCGCAGGGATATCCTGAAGATTGATATTTACAAAGCCATCTGGAACACAGACATACTCACTAATTCAGTACCACAAAACATGGGACAGGCTGTAGACTAAGTGGTGGGGACACAAACATGAATGCAATAGGAGCTGCCTTTAAACTGTTCGGTGCAGAAATGCTGTTAACAGGACTTCATTTTCTGCCTTCCCTACATTAGCCTTCTTTCAGGATAGCAGAAGGAGTTTCAAAAGTTTAATTCTTTGCCCTGATAAACTTTCACCTCTGTGCTCTCAAGAGAGATCACACTGATAGGGCAGCAGCTATGTTTACATCTTTCATTCTCAAACAAGGGGAGATGGGATGGTTACTTAAGTGTTATGGGAAAAACACTCCTTTTATGCCTTCAAGTCCTTATCACCACTAATCCTTAACTCTTTGAGGCCTTACCTGCAGGCATTTCCAAGATGAAAGTGTGCTTACTCAGCACTTTAAAGTTAAGTATGGAAAACTCATTCTCTCTCACTCCCTTACCCCCAGCCTGTCTGGATTTACATGCCAGGTGGAAAGACTGGTCACAAAAGATCAGTTCCCAGTTTAGCTACTTTAGTGACCAATTTCTGGCTCACCTCCTGACTTGGGGCTCAGGGTTTACTCTAAAAACAAAAGGGCTTTCCAGAAAAATACTAGCTCAGCTTATAAACAGAGGCTGACATAAAGTAACTAGGGGGGGAAATGTAGGAGATAGTTTCTAAATTGTTAGTACACGAAGCCCATCCTTCCCTTGGTGGAGCAATTTCACAAATCATAGAAAAATATTTTTCATTTTAGAATAGATTGGGAGAGAGCCTTTGCCAAAAGCCAGTTGTTTAAATTTTCAATTTGAATTTTAAGCAGGATTATACGTGCCCAAGAACATCATGCTATTTTTAGCTAATAGGTAGGATTGCTGTGTCCACAACAGTTTAGAGCAATCAAGAGTGAAACTATTAAATAGCATCTCTCACTGTGGCACCTTATCATTTAGCATTTCTATTCCTATTTTAATATTTTCCAAAGTTTCATCATAAAAATACACGTAAAGCACCCATGCTAGGCACAATACGGAATTAAAATAGACATGGTTTCATATCTTCATTATAGGTTTAACCCACACTGAACAAACCAGATACATGAAAGAACCTCAGGGTTAAAACATTCCCATCAAGCTGCCATCCAGCCCCTAAGTGCTGAGGGGAGATACACTAGGAAGCAATTGTCCTACCTACACTTACCACCCTTCCAATGCTTAAACACTCTCTGTTTTAAAAGGAGAGGGGTAATGAACATGTTCTAAAATACACTGAAAGCCACTGAATTGTATACCTAAATGGGTGCACTGTACGGTATATGAATTTTATTTAAGCCATGAAAAAAAAGAAAAATTATTCTTACTCTGTTCCAATTAGTCAAAGCTATTTTTTATGTTTTATTCATTTTTGAAAGCGCACAAGCGGGGAAGGGGCAGAGAGGGCGGAGGATCCCAGGTGGGCTCTGCCCTGACAGCCACGAACCCGATATGAGGCTTGAACTCATGAACTGTGAGATCATGACCTGAGCCGAGGTCGGACGCTCAACTGACTGAGCCAACCAGGCACCCAAAGCTATTGCTTAAGCTCTCATGTTAAATGTATCTAAAGGCTGCACTGGCTTGGCAATGGAGCTCAGTGGCCACTATGGAGCTCACTCTAATCTACCCCTGCCCATACATCTTTCTTTCCCTCAGTCTTTCCCTAGTCTCTCTTCTTTATTCCCCCAGTTCCTTTCCTGTTGTTCCTCCACTCCAACTAGGTCTTAGGTCCTCTCAGGTATTCCCCAGGCACAGTTTGTCCTAACTGGTGGACCTCCAAATTAAACCAACTGCTGACCACCAACCACCCCCCACCCCCACCCCGCAACATTCCCTTCATGACCTTAGGCAAGTCATGTCCTTGCTCTCCTGTTCCGGTTTGCACAAAGACGAGTTGGACTACTACACAAACCTTTCCAGCTCCCACATTCTATGTGAAAATAATACAAATAATGAACACCTAGTTGGTCCATAACATGCAAAGTCTTTGCCATTTTAGCCAACAAACATATAGTTGGATTATTCATTTTGTAAATGGCCATGTGATACAATCTCCCAAAGAACAGTATTTAATATGTTCATAAAGTGATCAACATGGAATCTTTATTTTTTAAAGCTATCAGTTTATCAAAGAAAATACAGAGCCCAATGCGGAATGTTTCATAGTCCCTCTGGACCTGTCTCTAAGGGTCCATTTTTGAACAGGACGACAACAAAAAAAGCTTTTGCATGTTGGGCCCCTGCTGGGTTTACCAAACCAAAGAAATAAATAAGGCTGGAGTGGCAGAGCCTTAACAGTGGTTCGACTAAATCCTAAGAAAAGCTTTGTTTAGCAAGTGGCAGAGAGACCTAACATAGGACAGCACCTCAACATACATTATAAACTCTCAGAAATATGCGCAGAGAGCAATAAACACTGGCAGGAATGAATCCTTTTACCATGGACAACTTGCAGCTTTTTATGCAAACCAGTTACATCCTCCCAACAAAACTCATAGAAATATGTAGTCACCAGTTTCCAACACACTACCACCAGACAAATTCACAGTATTGTTTCCATGTGCCCAACATCACAGAGCAGAACCGAAAGAAATGCATCAATTTCTCCTATACACACGCGCGCGTGCACACACACACATACACACACACACACAAATATGCAAGAGAAACCATTTTCTTTGCAGAACCTACCGTTATCTAAGTTATGGGCATGAACTGATAAATACTAGTTGCTAATAAAACTCAGATGGATAGCTCTCCACTGAGAAGCAAAGAGCACACGCAGAAATAAAAAGAAAAAACAAAACAATAACCCTAAGGTGTGTTTCTTGTCATTAACCGACCACCAAACATGGAGAGAAATGACTCAAAGTGGCCATTTGCATTCCTCTTTCCCATTACCTCAGACTTACAAGTTCTCCGGTTAGCTACCTCCCACACTTCTGCCCCCACCAAAAAAGCCTAGAGCAGAAGGTGGCGGCCCCTCTCTTCTTCCCCTTTGGGCCCTCGGCTGGAGGCACTGAAGGAGAGTGGGGGGCGGGGGAGGGGGGAAAGGACAAAGGTAGGCGCTTTCGATCTCTTAACAGCTTTGCGCCTGGGCTCCCGGCCTCTCCCCTTCTTATCACGGAACCGTAGCACCTGCCCGAGAGAGGTCCCTTCCTCCACCTCAGTAACCGGCTCAAGGGGCTTAGGTGTCCAAGGAGCCCGGGCGCTGCAGCCCTAAGGGACAAAGGCTGGGCTTACAAAGAGGAGGGGGAGGCGAAAGAAGTCGGGAGCAGGATGAAAACCCTTGCAAACAAAAGCGGAGGTGGGGGTGGGGTCCTGAGACTACCAAACCAATCTCGGGTGTTCCCAGAGGTAGCCAGGTTTGGCGGATTAATGCGCGTGGGGGAGGGGGACAGAAAATTCCTCTGAGGAAAGGGGACTAGGGAGCTGTGGGGACGCGGAGGCCGAGGGGAGGGCACAGGTCCTGGGACGAAAAGGGGTACAGTTCGTGAATGAAGAGAGGTGATGGCCAGGAGGTGAAGGCCAGACAGGGCCCAGTGGCGGGAGAGCGGGCGCTCAGTCCCGGGCGGCGCTCCCCTGGGGCCGAGAGGGGGGCTCTCGGAGTAGGGGGGGGACTCCAAAGCTGCGCGCCACACGGGGCTGCGGGCGTGCGGCAAAGGGATTCCGGGAAGAGCGCAGAGTTGGGGGCACAGTGTCGGAAAAGAGAGAGTTTGAGAACAGAACCGTAGAGAGGCTAGGGGGGACTGCGAGGGGGCTTGACCCTCGTCCGCCCCACCTCACCTGGCGCCGGGTCGGAGTCCAGATCTAGTGCTGAGAAAGCGCCAGCTCCGGACAGCCCCTCCGTCCCGCGCGGGAGACCACGGACACAAAGCGGGGCGCGCGGGAGGAGGGGAGGAGGGGGAGGAGAGGGGAGGGAGGAGGAGGAGACGCTTGAGGCGCGGAGGGGGGGGGGGAAGGAGGGGCGCCTGCCGCCCTCCGCCTGGGTCACGGGGCGGAGCGTGCGGCTGGAGGCCGCGCTCGGCCCGCCAATGGCCACTCTGCCGGCCGGCTGACTAGGGCGCGCCATCCCGCAGCTCACCTCGGCACCTGGGCCTTGGCGGGCCCCAGCCAATCAAATGCCCTCATTTGCATGTCCAGCCCCGCCCTTTCGCCCCAGCCAGGGGCCCGCTCCCTGAGAACACAAAGAAGGCCCCCCCGTAGCGGGAGGAGGTCCACTTCGGACTCCCTACCCCGACGGCCTAGCATCACCTTTCCAGTGCATTTATGGGTCTTTCACAGTCACCCTGATGATAGGAAGGAAGTGGGGGGCTTAGGGGTTTGGGCCAAGATCTCCTAAGAGGTCAGATGTCTTTTCCCTTCTAACCAAGATCCTTCTAACCAAGAGCCACTCTTCTCCTGGGCCACAGTTGCGTCTCTGGGTCTCTGAGCCCTGCGCCTCCGCCCCTCTCCCCCTCCCCTTTTTCCAGTCGCCCCATCTCTGTGCTTCCTTCCGTAGGCTGCTGCCCACTACTGGCCTTGTGCTGCACTGCAGCCCTGATCAGCAGGCTCTGAACACAGCCTGGATAGATGCTCACAAGCTACCCAAACCTACCTCTCCCCATGCCCCGTCCAGAAGGAAAACGAGAGAGAAGAGGTTACTGCACTAAGGTGGAAGGGACCTGATCAAGTGGCTTGGATACCTATGGTGGCAAAAAGTCAACACTTAAGTCTAAATTCCCCAAATCATCTCGTGCAACCTTCCTTCTCCTACCTTCAGGTCTGTACTGGGCCACAATAGTGACGGACTGGCCAGCCCGTTTTAGAGCAGCTGCAGCCTGCTCGTGA
The DNA here is from genome assembly GCF_014898765.1 of Herpailurus yagouaroundi. Classification (NCBI taxonomy): domain Eukaryota; kingdom Metazoa; phylum Chordata; class Mammalia; order Carnivora; family Felidae; genus Herpailurus; species Herpailurus yagouaroundi. The sequence continues at coordinate 2,553,930 of NW_024420375.1, read as the reverse complement.
GTTGCATTCCTCAGGTTCACGCCATTCACCTGTCCAAAAAGAGGAGCTATGAGCCACCCCAAAAGCAAGAAAGGCAGTCCTCTGTCATAGCAGTCAGGAGAGGGAGCTCATCCCTAAACCTCATCAGATGTCTTTCTCAATTTCCCATCCTTGTCCCTAAGACAGGACCTAAAGAATATGACATCTCTAGTGTCATAATTATCTTTGTGCAGGTCAAGTGCCAACCGTGGTTAAGATCCAACGCACACTCATTTTCTCTTCAAGGCTAAGTCTGGTCTCAGTCCCTGTCTTTCCCTAAGGTCATCTATAAAGAGAATATAAGTTTTCTCCAGCTCAGCCTTCCCCCATCTCAAGAAGTGTTCCTTGGAGAAGGCAACATCTCCCCTCCTCCCTTTTCGATTGGCACAGCTCCCATCCTCCCACCTCTCCTTTGTCTCCTCACCGATAAGATCCGGTCTCCCCTGCGCAGCTCCCCACTCAGGTCAGCTGGGCCTCCTGCCAGGATGAAGGAGACAAAAATGCCTTCTCCATCCTCTCCTCCTACGATGTTGAAGCCCAGGCCTGTGGAGCCCTTGTGCAGGATGATCTTGCGGGGCTCTCTGGTGGGAAAGAAGGTGAAGGGTCAGGACAAGGTGGATATAAACTGTCCTCCCTGTCAGGGCCAGCCTAGGGCAAGGCCCACATTGCTGCAGAATGACTTAGGTCCCTATGTATGATACCCTGTTGCTTCCTTCCTCTCCTGAAACCTGCTTGGCTGCTGTTTTCTGCCAGGTGCCAAGTTTCAGTTCCTCTTCCCTCCCTTCTTCCTGAGGACTTGGAGTCAGCTTCCCTGTGGACAGTCCCCTACTCTCTCAGTTCAACACACCCCTACCCTGTCTAGAGACCATCATCATCTCAGGGCCCATTTACTGGTCTTCTTTCTCTCCAGATTCTCCTATCCTACCACCGGTGTGATGGACCTGGGTCACGACAAGGGGAACCAGTTAGGAGCAATGGAATCACCGGGGGTTGACTGCACTCACCATCCACAATATGTACATACTTACTTTACACATGCACCTCCACAGTCTCAAAATTCCACCCACCCACTATGACCCCTTCTATCTTCCCCAATGACAGATTTGGTCACCAGCTACCACTATGTGCCCTTGCCAGGTGATGTGGGAGACAGATAAAGAAATCCCAGGTGCCTGGAAGGAGCTTAGGAGCCTAACTTAAGAGAGTTAACACAGGAAAACTTCAACTGCAACTAACCATGTCTAAGGAATCCCTGTGGAAGTGGTCAGTGTCATCAGGTAAGAGTTACAGCCGCTCCTGTATACCCATACAACCCGACTCCTGGCACACTTTCCTGGCCCACCGCCTTCACTTTAACATCTTTCATCAGAGGAGCCCAAAGTCCAAGACTCCTCCTTTGTTGCCTCTAGTCTAGGGTGCGAGTCTCCCTCCCTGAGTCCCGGATGCTCTGGCTCAAATCCCCCCTCTCCTCCTACCTGGCATCCCCTCCAGGCCGCAGGGAGCGGAGCGGCCAGGCCCACCTCTGCGAAGCCCTCCTCCAGGCCGAGGCTGAGGCCGGGCCCAAGCCCAGGGCCAAGCCGGAGCCTGAGAACTTGCGTGCCCTCTCCATGGCGCGTCCAGCTCTCCCCCCCGTCCGCCTACCCTTCCGGCTCCACTGCAGCCTGCCCAGTAGTCTACCAGGCCCCACCCCGCGGCAAACCTGTCCCCCGGAACCCGGGCCGGCCCGACCAGTTCCACGGCCGCCACCGCCGCCGCCAGAGTGGGGCGGGGCCGTTCCCTGGGAGGCCACCGGGCCCGCCAGCCTCCCAGCGTCCCGCCAACCCTGAACTGCTTTTTTTTTTTTTTTTTCTAATTTAGAATGACTGCAGCAGAGGGGGCAGCACCTGTGTCGGGGAAGGAACCCCCCGCAGCCGCCACCTTCTCAGCCCCCTAAGCGCTCCATCCCACCCTTTCTCTGTACTTTCCGATCGGGGCACACACTTGGCACTCCCCCTGATGGTGGAACTTGTCCCTGCAGCTACCTCAGTCCCTCCCTAGGGCCCTAAGGGCTAAGAAACGGCCTCAGACCCCAAAGACAATTGATGAGGGCTGTATCTCTTCTTTGCCATACTACAAGTAGGGAAGACCTGTGGCTAGCCAGAAACGGAGTCCCATTCTCCTCATCCCTAGAGAGGATGAAGCTGTGGGAGTCTTACCTGGTGAAGTCCTCCTCAGTCATCATGTGCCTAGGGATAGGAGAGTAGCGGGCAGGGGGAACCTGAGGAGGAGCAGGGTAGCTGACCTTGCTCTCCACAGCCCCAAGGTAACCCAGGCTGGAATTATGGCTTATGTGGTTATCAGCCAAGGCAGTAAAAGCTAGAATCAAGAAAAGGAGAGAAAAGTTCAGAGACCATTCCATGTGGGTCCCTACCCCACCCCGACAAGGACTGTGCACCACACCCTACCTCCGGTGCAAAAGCCACCAAGGGATGTTGATTCCTCAGGCCTCTCCTCCCCTCTCCCCACCCCACCCCCATCCCCGGGTTCCTCCTCCACAGTCCCTTTCTGAATCCTGGGCTCACTCCTGTGAGTCTTAGAAAGAGCTAAAGTCAAGCAGTCTACAAAGAAAGGCATGACTAGAGGTGTGACTAATAATAATCCCTCACATCTCTATAGCCTAATACGGTTTTTCAAGGGCTTTCTTGTCCATGATCTCATTTGATCCTTGCAGCAGTCCTATGAGGAAGGCAGCACATATACCATTAGCTCCTTTTTGCCAAAGAGGAAACTAAAGACAGGTGAAAGGGACTCGTCCAAGGGCACCCAGCTATAAGGGGCAAACAAAGCTGGAATGTGGACTCAGTTCTCCTGAGCACTAGTCCTCTGCGCTCACTCACTCTCTGAATGGGGGGTTTGAATTCTTTCCCCTCCAGAAACCAGGGGGGCAGGGGCTTAAGGCCAGGGACAGGGCAGATGGGTACGTACTGCTGGCGTAGTCAGGGGGTGCATACATGTCGTTGAGGTGGAGGCTGCCTGGCTTGGCCACCTTCAGATACACCATATCAGACGTGTTCTTCAGTGAAGCCACAGCTTCCTCGTGCCTCACATCCTGCAGATTGGTGTTGTTCACCTAGAAGAGGAGAGGCCTTAGGGCTGGCACTTGGGAGAAGGGAGGGCCTTTCCAGGTAACCCTGAAGGGTGCCCTTTCCGTGAAATTCAACAGTGCTCTAGCAGGGGCCCAGTATAGCACTGTGAGAAGTGGAGAAGCATGACATAGAACAGGTGAGGGAGTCTTAGCCATGAAAAGAACTGGGTAGGGCCTTGGTATCTGAGTACACACAACTCAGATGATGCTCTTGAAATGCCCCATGATGCTAGTCCCTGAGTGAGGTTCAGGCGGAGGGAGAGGCTCCTAGAGCCCCACCTCCCCACCCTACCATTTGGGCATCCCCAGGAAGGTTGTCTCACCGCCAGCAGTCGGTCCCCAATCTGTAGGCGTCCATCCTTCTGAGCAGCACCCCCCTCGATGATCTTGGTGATGTAGATGCTATTGTCTCCCGGGATATGCTGGTTGCCAATCCCCCCAGCAATGCTGAAACCCAGGCCTGGGTGGGGGCCCGAAGGGAGTGGGAGAGGGCCACAAGGAGAAGTTAGCGCACTCAGTCAATCCCAGACCCAACTCCCCACCGCAGCCAACCCCCTGACCCCACAGGAGCTCCCCCCAGGGATCCCAAACACTAGGCTGCCATCCCAAGGTCAGTAAGGGTGAATGAGATGTGAGGTCAAGGAAGAAGCCTGTGAGCTAGAACAGGGAGTCAGGCAAGGAGTAAGGCTGTTCCCTTCCATTTCCTGAAGAGTCAACCAGGAACCCAGAGGGCCGCACCTTTGGGACCTTTGAGCAGGTTGACCTCCATGATGGTCTCGGGTGGGGGCTGTCTCCTCCGCACCACCAACCGCACCACAGGGCCCGCCTCCTTCAGCGCCTCCACGGCCCGGCTGTGCACCACCTCTGACACGTCCACCTCATTCACCCGAAGCACACAGTCATTCACCCTGCAGGGGAAGCCCAAGAGGCATGACATCCTGCCACTGCCCCTCCACCCCCTCTTCCACCACATCCTCCTTCCTTCCCCTCCCCTCCCCTGCCCCCTCTCAGCTCTAATAAAAAGGGTCATCCTGCCAGGTAGCCCTCTTCCCCTCATCTCCATCTTGCCCCTGCTACCCGCAGCCTTGCTTCCAGGCCACCTCACCCCAGCCTCCCGTCCATGGCAGCTGCTCCACCAGGGATGATCTTGGTAATAAAGATGCCAGGGTCATCAGGGACATGGGGGTTGTCGATGCCACCTGCAATGCTGAAGCCCAGGCCAGAATTGCCCTGCAGAAGGGGGCAAAGGGGAGCACAGTCTGCTCACTCAGAGGGCATGAGGGAGGGTCCTTGATTTCCTCACTTCCTCCAACCCCTCAGAGAGGGTTCTCCAGGCCTCAGAGGGGGCCATGGCAAACCAGCACACAGCTTCCCAGCCTGTGCTGACCATTATAGCACAGAAGACTCAGCGAAGCTAGCCCCTCCCCAGTTCCCCAGGCCTCAGAGAGCAAGGTCAGTTAGTATTTGTTAGTTGGTTGATTGATTGGTGCAGTATGTAGCCTCTGAGGGGCGCTGTTTCCCCATCCTCTCAATGCAGGTTCCCCCCTTCCCCGCCCCCACCCCATGAGTCTTGAGACCCAGGTGCAGGGCCCTTCCTTTTCAGGTTTGAACCCTCCCCTTCCCTTTCATCCTGACCCACTGGCAGACTCACCCGCTCAAGTACTATCTCCTCATACTTGAACATGCCGTCGCTGCCATTCACCTAGGGGGAGACACAGGCTCTGAGTGATTCCTGCCCTCCCCCCCATCTGCTCCTGGTCAACCTACTCCTCCCCCACTCCCCAAAGAGTAGGAGCCCGAATTGCCCTGAGAACACCTCTTGGCCACCGATGGGGACAGGCTGACCCTGAGGAGACCACATCCTTCCCTTGCTTCCAGCCATACCAGGCCAAACCCATTTAGCCCAGATCAATTGTCTGGGACTGAGCCAGCCAGTGGTGCACCCACTGAGAGACTGGGCTCCAGGGCTTCAGAGTTCACTAGGAGGGGTGCAGGGCTGGCCTGAGGGGGATGGCAGAAATGGAACATGGCAGGCAAACCACGCCACACCTCACATTCAGGGGGGCACCCAGTGGCCTCAATGGGGACCTAGTCCCCTTCTGAATCATAGGTCTCCCTGACTCAGGGATCACAGACTCCCACTATGTCAGAACTGGTAGGACAGCAGACACCATCTTGTCCAACCTCCCTCATGTGACAGATGGTGACACTGTGGCCCAGAGAGGATACAGGTTGTACCTCAGAGCACACTGGGAGTTAGTGGCAGGGCAGGGGCTAGAACATGGATCTCCAGATACTCTTTTTTTTTTTTAATTTTTTTTCAACGTTTATTTATTTGTGGGACAGAGAGAGACAGAGCATGAACGGGGGAGGGGCAAAGAGAGAGGGAGACACAGAATCGGAAACAGGCTCCAGGCTCTGAGCCATCAGCCCAGAGCCCGACGCGGGGCTCGAACTCACGGACCGCGAGATCGTGACCTGGCTGAAGTCGGACGCTTAACCGACTGCGCCACCCAGGCGCCCCCAGATACTCTTTTGATTACATCAAGCTGCCGGGGCTACTGATGTTTTGGCTGCTCGTTTCCTTCCCCAGCAGAACTCATGAGAAAAGGAAAGTTGCACCCTTCAGAATACCCCAGGAATCCTCATTCTGTGTTTCCTCTGTGTTCCCAGGAACCCAATTCTTCAAATGGGCAGAAGGAGTCAAAGTCTGACTCCATTTTCTACCAAGGGGCTTTTGATCCAGAACCTTTGTGTTTCCCAGCAGAAAAAGCCAGGGTAGGATCTGGTTGGGAGTCAGAGGCAAAGCCAGGGTCAGGAAAGGAGTAGAGAGGGCAAGATTCCCCATGAGGGAAAAGCTAATGACCCATTGGACGACTAGCAGCAGTGTCCATGGCCTCCAGTATACAGTAGCCATGGGAGGAAAGGCAAGGGAAGGGGATGGAAACAAGGATTGTTCTGACCAGCCCACAGAAGTGGCCTCCCAGACAAGACATACTTGGTGGCCATTGTCAAGTGAAAATGTAATCCTGGAAAGACAAGTAGTACCTGCTTCCTGGCTCCCCCTCTCATCCCCAAGAATGGAGGAACTCCCTTGCCTCTCCCGGGGTATCCCAGCGCCCCCTCCTTCATCTTTCTCTGGCCACATTGCCCCTTTCCTGACCCCTGGCGTCATCCTCTGAAGGGAGCTGCAAACCTAGGGTGGGGGCTCCTTCTCATGTCCTGTTCTGCTCTCCCTCCACGCAGCTTTGGCTTGGAGAAACAGAGAGGGCAGGAGGAGGGCTGACTAGTCATGCCTCCACCTTTTCAGGGCCTGACCCCAGGACTTTACGCCCTGCAGCCCTGGGAGTTGGTGGGATTGACTCCAGCTGCAGCCCCACTCTGGTCCCTGATCCCAGGAGGAAGAACCGATTGCCTTTCAGAGCCCTGAAACCAAAACAGCTTCCTAAAGAAAGATGCAACAGACACACAAGCAAAAGTACACCCATGCAGCTCTCGTATGCATCTGGTATGCCATGTGTTTCCACATGTGATAAGCCATGCTTCCAGCCCAGCTCCAGTGAGGCCCAGAGGCTCCCAGCTCCTGCTGGTCCATCCTCCAGCCTCCCACTGCCCCGCTCGGGGCCCCAGCCTCTGGGGCCAGGAGCCATCTAGGGAGCAGCCCTGGCAAAGAAACCTTGACCAACTTGCCTAGCCTTGGGACTGGCACCTGTCTGCCAGTTGAGCAGGACAAACATGAGAGAGTGTTTGCAAGGGTAGGGCTCCAGGATACAGGGGAAAAGGAAAGAGGGGGACTCGCTGGAGAGGGCAAGAAGCCAAGGCAAGGGACACGGGAAGCAGTAAGTGTGGACAGACAGAAGGCCAGTACTGAGGACTCCTCTCCCCGGGAAGTCCCCACCCTTGCTCCTGAGTAAGAGCACCTTCTATCCCCAGAGGAGGACAGAGGTGGCCAGAACGGTCACCAGCTTGGGGCAGTCAGCACCTGCCCTCCACAGCAAAGCCTCCTTCTTCTCTCTCCCTAACCTGGGGGCCGCAGAGCCAAATAACCAGACAGGCCCTCCGCTATGCATGCCAAGGACCTCGCTCTGCCGGCCCAGCCTCCATTTTGCTGCTTCTCCCACAGATGCTCCTTCCATTTTCTAAGCTGGCAGTTTAGATTGGGAGTGGAAGCCGGAGTTGTGCCCAGCACCCAGGGGTTCCCAAGCTGTGCCAAGTCAGGGCTCGGGGGCCAAGTTCTCTCACATCTGGAGATGCCCAAGGGGGACATGCCCCACTGGGGCCAGTCCTGCACCAGGACAGCTGCCCCTTGCTTGGCTCCAGGCACCATGCCTGCTCTGGAGCAAAGAAGCTTGCTTCAGTCCCCCCACCCCCTCCCCTTGGACCCCCCAGCACACACACACTTCAGAGCTGCTTGGACAAAAGAGACCGTCCTTCTCAGCAGCCTCTCAGCCTTGCTTGGGACGTGTCTCTTGCCTCCTCCCGCTCCCCTCCCTTGCCTGTCAAGCGCCTCTCACCAGGGACACCACACGCGCACACACACACACACACACACACAGGCACACGCGTGCACACACTTGAGCCACATGCTCACACACACATACATGTAGCCACACACACTGGCAAACACAGCTATCTCTGCAGCCTCATCTACAGAGATACCTCCACATTCAAAGAGACATCCCCACATGTCCATGTGCACATTCACACACAAAGGGACTGGGACGGAAAGGGACCCATGGCATTGAGGGAAGAAGCTCAACGAGCCGGGCACATGGGCTCCTCTACATAGATTCACAGGAGCTCCATTGCCTTCCTCCCCACACCTTAACATACATACACACATACACACATATGTCCCCCCTACGCAGAGCACCATGCCCCCTCCTCCTCTCCTGTGGAGACACACACCACACACAGCCCCCACAGAACCTCCCGCCCCCTGCCAGACACAGAGACGCTGCTAATTCCCCCCCCCCCCCACTGAGACAAACCCAATTCCCCCACACAGGAAAATGTGCCCCTCCGCCATACCTTCACCTCCTGACACACACAGCTCCTCCCAACCCCCTCCAAATGGAGACCCCCAAACAGACACACACAGGGAAGCACACATTTCTAACCGCCTCTCTTGCCCCAGGTGAAATGCTAGGGCACAGGGTCCACTGGCTTGAAGCCTCCAGGAACCCCTGCTGCAACCCCAGGCCTCTAGGCCTCCACTCTCCAGACCCCCTGGGTTGCCCCACCGCTCCCCCCCAACCACTGCTGGTCCATACCTGCTCATACCAGTCCCGGTTGGTACAGGTGCACTCGGGCCACCAGCTGGGGCCACTGCCGTTGAGTTTGGGGGTGCTCTTGCCCGGGACTGCCTTAGGGGGCACTGGCCCCACATCCCGGCCGGTGGGGATGAGCTTGGCCTTGGTGCGGGGCGTAGGGGTAGCCCCTGCCTGTGAGGGCAGGGTCTGCGAGCTGTAGCCCCCATAACCCGCGCTGGCCCCATTGCCCGCACCTGGCCCATAGGGGTCGGGCACCTGCCAATCCCCATAGCCAGGAGGCTCGAGGCGCCGCAGGGCAGCCAGGCGGGTCACCTCATAGCACTCCGGGCACTTACAGCAGTGCTGGTGCTTGTGCATGGCACTGCCCCCCGCCGCCCGGACCCCCCAGCCCACGCCGGTTTCCACACCGCCGCCGCCGCTGGGCTCCCGGGCACACTCACACTGCTCGGACCAGGAAGGGGGGGGCACCCGTGGGGGTGCTCTGGCGGAGCGGGGCCTGGGGCCGGGCGGGCGTCCCGGGGCTTCTGCCCCCACGCTGCCCCGCACCCACGGCTCCCCCTCCAGCACTGGCGGCTCCGTGTCGCCCGTCGTGGCTCCTGGGCCAAGGCCCAGCGGCAAAGAAGAAGCGGAAGCCTGGGCAGAGGCTGGGTGCTGAGAGGACCGCTCCTTCACTGGTCCCTAGGATGGATCTGAGTGGAGTCAAGAGCATCTCTCCCTGGCTCCCTTCTCAGTTGATTCCAGCCAATCAGCGTGCAGAGTCAGGCAGCGGCAGCGGCAGCGGCAGCGGCAGGAATGCTAAACAGCGGCTACTTAAAGGAACAGAGGCAGTGGCGCCCCCAGGCTCAGCCCTAGCTCTCCAGATATCTGGGGTACCGCCGACCCTGAGGCGGGGGCAGGGGACTGGGGCCACGGGTGAGCTCAGCCCCTAATCTAATGCCCCCATATCTCCAATTTCAGCCCATCCTCTGCCCACTCCACCCCACCCCACTTCCAAGAGGGAATTGCAGGGAGATGCTCAATGGGTCCCTGGGCTTGCTCTGAGCTGGGGCTACCAGAAGTAAAGACTTGAAGCAGCAGAACGGACCAAAGGGACGTTGGAGCAGGGCCAGGAAGGTGATCTTTCTTAACAGGGGACCAAGGAAGAGGGCAGCATATGAGGCTACTCTCCTGCTAGTGCCTCCTCCTCAAGACTATTGTTCTCTCAACCTCTAGGCCCTGAAATGACCGCAATCTCACACTTGACCTGCTTCCATCACTAGTGGGGGGCTCCAGCCTAGAACAGAAGGAAAAGAAAGTTGTAAGCTCTTGTCCCTGGCCCACAGGCTCCTGTCTCCTTCGCCCCTCTCCTGCACAGTTATGATGGGAGAAAGAGCTTCAGGATGCCAAGAGGAAAGAGAGTCTAGGGCAGAAGGAAAGGTAAGAAGACATCTGAAGTGAGAGAAACCATTCCAGGGGGCCCGGAGAAGAACTTAGGAATACTTGTCGAAGGACATCTCTTTAGCCTCCCTGGAGCAGCCTGTTGGGGGATGGAGGAAGAATGACATGCAGGGAAGACCGTCTTTTTGCTGTTCTTGTTTTGTCGTTGACTACCAGTTATTGAGTCTTTACAAAGTCCTAAGTGCTTTACATGCAAACAAAAATCTTACCAAGGTGCTACTGTCATTATTTTAATTTTACCAATCGAGAAATTGAGGGTCAGAAATGTCACTACACCTATTAACTCTATATTGAGGCTCAGAGATGGTAATACAGCTGGAAGTGACAGAATCAGGATACAGATCCTGGCTATTTGATTGAAGAGCCCATGCTCTGAATCACTGTAGTACAACAGGTCTATTCTAAGTTCTCCTGTAGAATGTAGATCTCAGTTCAATCCCACAAACAGTCATTGCACACCTACTCTATGCAAGACTTCCACCTAGGTCCTAGGGATACAGAAATTCATTCTTAATTCAATGAACATTCATCTGACACTTGCTATGTGCAGACACTGTTCCGTGATTTGGGGTCATAGAAGCAAACAGAACAAAACACGATAAATCCCTGGGGAGCTTACATTCTAGTGAGAGGATACAGACAAAAACTAGCATAATAAATAAGAGAATTATAGAATATGTAAGGTGGTAACTGCTGTGGGGAAAAAGAGAAAAGTCGATCAGAGAAGAGGGTGTTGGGAATGCTACGGGGAGGACACTGGGCTGTGATTCTCTTTCTTCAAGTTTTTTACCTCTACATTTTCACATGAAAATTTTCAAACATACAGAAAAATTGAAAGAATTTTACAGGGAATAAACACCCAATTGCCACCTGGATTTTCATTAACATTTTACTATGTATCTATCCTCCACATATTCTCTCCAACTTTTTTTAAATGAAAATCCACAAACATACAGAAATGTTGAAAGAATAGTACAATAAGAGTCTATCTTCCTCATAGACTCAACAATTGGCATTGTCTTATTATATTTGATCTATCCATCTATCATCTAGCTACATTGCTTTCGGAGCCATCTGAATGCAAGTTACAGATTTAATCACACTTTGCCCCTAATACTTCAGCATATATCTTGTATTCTCCTACATGACCACAATATTATTATCACATCTAAGAAAATTAGCAATAATTTCCCATCATCTAATAGCATCTAATGTCTAGTCTGTATTCAAATTCCCCCAAACCGCCTTTTATATTTTTAACATCAGAATCTAATCAATGCTCCCACATCATATTTGTGTCTTTAACCACTTTTAATCTAGAACAGCCACAATCTTTAAAAAAAAACTTATTATTTTGAAATAGTTACAGATTTACAAGGAAGTTGCATAGATAGTACAGAGAGGGCCCATGTACCCTTCACCCACTTTTCCTCAATGATTACATCTTACATAATTATAGTACAATATCAAAACTAGGAAAACCACACTGGCAACGTGTGTATAGTTCTTTGCCATTTTACCACATGTGGAGATTCCTGTAACAATTGGGGCAACAAAGGTACAGAATTATTTTGTCACTACAGAGATCAACCTGTCAACATTTTATCAGCATGAGGGAACTTTAGAAACCTTACCTCCCTTTAAACACCTTTACTGGTCCCACTTATAGCATGGCATTTTACAGCTGTCTTAAATATTTCCTCTACATATATCGAGCCCCACGTCAGACAATGTTATATGTATTTCTTCCACTATCAAACATAATTCAGACAACTTAAAAGAAGGAGAGTCTATTGTGTGTACTTCCATTTTTACTCATTCAATTATTTCTTCTTTCCTGATGTTCCAAGATTTCTTCTTTCATCATTCTTTCTGTTTTGAGAACTGCCTTTAACCATCCTTTTAGGGTGGGTCTGCTGGTGATATAGTCTCTTAGCTTTATTTTGTCTGAGGATATCTTGATTTCCCCCTCATTTCCAAAGGACATTTTTACTAGGTAAAAGCATTCCAGGTTGACAGCTCTCTTCTTTTAACACTTGACATATTTTGTGTGACTTCCTTCTGGCCTTTGTGGTTCCTCATGAGAAATCCACTGACATTGGAATTGTTTTTCCTCCATAGGTAAGTAAGGTGTTGTTTCTCTCTTGCCTTTTTCAAGATTTTTCTCTTTGTCTTGTTTTCAAAAGTTTGATTATGATGTATCTTGGCATGGGTTTCTTTGAGTTTATCCTGTTTGGCCTTTTTCAGCTTCTTGAATTTGTAGGTTTTTGTCTTTTGCCAAATTTGGGAATTTTTCGACCATTATTTCTGGAGGACTTTTTTCAGCCCCACCTTCTTTCTCTTCTCATTCCGGGACTCCAATGACACAAATGTTAGGTCTTTTGGTATAGTCACCACATGTCTCTGAGGCGCTGTTCATTTTTTTAAAAAATTCTATTTTCCCATTGTTGTTCAGATTGGGTAATTTCTAATGTTCTATTTTCAGGTTCACTGATTCTTTCCTCTGTCTTCTCCATCCTGCTGATAAGCCCATCCACTGAGTTTTTTAGTTTGGTTATTGTATTCTTTGGTTCTAAAATTTCTATGTGATTCTTCATTACATCTCCTATTTCTTTGCTAAGACTTTGTTCTTAAATTGTTTCAGCCTTCTTTGTAATTGCTCATTGAAGCATTTTTTTATGTTGGCCACTTTAAATTTTTTTCCACGTTTTTATTTATTTTTGGGACAGAGAGAGACAGAGCATGAACGGGGGAGGGGCAGAGAGAGAGGGAGACACAGAATCGGAAACAGGCTCCAGGGTCCGAGCCATCAGCCCAGAGCCTGACGCGGGGCTCGAACTCACAGACCGCGAGATCGTGACCTGGCTGAAGTCGGACGCTTAACCGACTGCGCCACCCAGGCGCCCCATGTTGGCCACTTTAGAATCCTTGTCAGATCATTGAAAGCTCTCTGTCATCTTGGTGTTGACATCTGTGGATTATTTCTGATTCAAGATGAGGGTGTCCTGGTTCCTGGTATGATGAGTGATTTTTTTTATTGCATCCTACACATTTTTGGGTATTATGTTATAATACTCTGATCTTATTTAAATCTTATTTTTGGTAGGCTCTTCTGACCCTGTTGCCATCAGTGGAAGAGGCTGCTGCCTGATTACTGTCAGGTAGGGACAGAAGTTCAAGTTCCCCCCTTGGCGTCAGTTGACACCTGAGGCAGAGTTCTTGCTACTGGGCAGGGTTGGGAGTTCCAGCTCCCCACCACACCGCCACTGACACCTCTGTGGCTGGGAGGGATTGAAGTGCCTCTTTCCTGCTCCCCAGGTGGCTTCCACTGACCATGGGTGGGGGGTACAGGTAGGGGCAAGGATGGTAGGACAGTGGAGGGGGATGGGAGGAGATAGAGCATAGCAGTTAAAAGTCCTGAGTCTCCACTAGTCCTCCTCTGACATTCTGATATCACTCAACAGGAAGAGGAAGCCATGGTACCCTGTGGGAATGGAAGTCCAGCCTCCCTATTCAGCCTTTTTTTTTTTTTTAAGTTTATTTATTTTAGAGGGAGAGTGAGAGTGAGTGGGGGAGGGTCAGAGAGAGAGGGGGAAAAAGAGAGAATCCCAAGCAGGCTCTGCACTGCCAGCATGGAGCCCTACGCAGGGCTCAGACTCACAAACTGTGAGATCATGACTTGAGCAGAAATGCGCCCCCAGCCTTTTCTGACACCAACCCAGAGAGTGTTGGGGGAACCTGGCAAGAGTAACACTCTGGGTTTCTACTTGGCCTTTGCTGGCATGGGCGGGCCTGCAGTTTGTTTCTATGATGTTTGATTACAGTAGAGTGGTTATTGTTTCAGAGTTTTCTGTCTGGCTAATCAGCCCATTTCCCGGTCTTTTGGCTAGAGAGAGCAGACTTTTGGGACATCTAGGTGGCTCAGTTGGTTAAGCGTCTAACTTCAGCTCAGGTCATGATCTCGTGGTACACGAGTTCAAGTCCCATGTTGGGCTCTGTGCTGACAGCTCAGAGCCTGGAGCCTGCTTCAGATTCTGTGTCTCCCTCTCTTTCTGCACCCCCTCAAAAATAAATAAACATTAAAAAAATTTTTTAGAGAAAGCAGGCTTTTATTGAGATTTTTTCTGGTCTGTGTCCACTGGTGCTTCTAGGCTGCTGGCTTCTCCAGCGCCAGTCTGGGATATAGGGAGGCAATGAGAAAACCTAGGGAACTCCCCACCTTGAGTTCAGGTTACTTGGGTTCCTAATAAGCCTGCGCTTTCCTCCTCCTTTCAGAGTCTTCTTACACTTGTTTTATATATAATGTCCAGGATTTTAGCTGTAGTTAGGAATAGGGAGAAGTTTACTGAAACTGGGTCCAGAACTAGAAGTGTCTCATCTTTTTGTTTTGTTTTTGTTTTTGTTTGTAATTAATGACATTGCTTTGAAGAGTACGAGTCAGTTGTTTTGCAGACTATTCTACTTTCTGGATTTGTCTCTCCCCAACCCCCCGCCATGGTGTCATTTATTTCAATACTTTACACCCTGTATTTACTGTAAACTGGAAATTAGAATAGAGACCATCTTAAATAGCTTGGTCAGGGTAGGCGTCACTGAGAAGGTGACATTTGAGCAAAGATTTGAGGGAGGTGAGGAAGTGAGTCATAGAGAAAGGTATACCTTGTAAGGGAACAGCAAGTGCAAAGGTCCTGAGTAAGGAGTATACCTGGCTTGTTCAAGAAACAGTAAGGAGGACCAAGTGGCCAGAGCAGAATGAGAGAGGGGAAAAGTACCAGGAGATGAGATCAGAGGTTTAGTAGGGGACAAGATTGTATAGGGCCTGTAGGCCATTATAAGTATTTGGGCTATGGGGTGTCTGGGTGGCACAGTTGGTTAAGCATCCGACTTTGGTTCAGGTCATGATCTCATGCTTCATGAGTTCAAGCCCCACATGCGGGTAGAGCTTGAGTCCCGCTGTCAGTGTGGAGCCTGTGTGGGATTCTCTCTCTCTCTCTCTCTCTCTCTCTCTCTCTCTCTCTCTCTCTCTTTCTCTCTCTCTGCCCCTTGCTCACTTGCGCCCTCTCTCTGGAAAAATTTTAAAAAAAAAGTATTTTTGGCTTTACCCTGAGAGACATGGGGAGCCATTGGAGGGTTTTGTGCAGAGACTGACAAGATCTGACTTGGTTGAGCAAGATCACTCTGGCTTCTGTGTGGAGAATAGGCCACAGAGGGCAAGGATGGAAGCAGTGAGACCAGTCAGGAGGCTTCTGCAGTGATTCAGGGGAGAGATGATGGTGGTTTGGACAAGGGTGGTAGCACTGTAAGTGTTGGATTCTGGATGCACAGATACCCCCCACTTTTCAAAAGTTTGCATCACACCACTTTGCTTTTATGAAAGACCTGCAATGGTACCTGTTTTTGCTAACTGAAAGAAATCCAAAGAGGATTTTTGCTTGTTAAAAAAAAAAAAGTGACAATGGCACTCAGCATTTGTTGTGCAGCGAGCAGTTATAGAGGCAGCAGCAAGAGCAGCCTGGCTAGGCTCCTTCCTGGAGAACTCCACTCAGCATCTCAGCATCAAGCCGCCATAGCTTTGAAGTGTGCGCGCATCTGTGCTTTACGTTTTTTTTTTCTTTTGTCCATTTATCTTGTGCATTCATTAGCGAGATGTGCCCTAAGGTATCAGAAAAGCCTAAGAGAGGTTATGTTTTGGGTCTGGGAATGCCCCCCAATTTTTCCATATACATTAATGGTAATTGTGCTTGCTTTGGCAGCACATATGCTACATTAATGGTAATTGCTTTTTTTTTTTTTTTTTTGCCATTTCAGCTTATTAAAGATTTCACGGGAACCTGTATTTTGAGGAGATGGTCACTAGGATTTGCTGACAGAATGGATAGGAGGTGTGGTTCCAAGGTCTTTTGGCCAGAGCCACTGGAAAGGTGAAACTGCCATTGACTGAGATGGGGACAGCTTTAGGAATGGTCATTTTGGGGGGAAAGATCAGGTGCCAGATTTCGACATGTTGAATTTGAGATGTCTATTAGACATCCAGATGGTGATGACTGGTCAACAGACCCTGTCACTGAGGTGCTCAAAGTTAGAGAAATCGAAACACCCACAGGGTTTTTTTGGGGGGGGGTGGAGGATTAAATGTAAAACACTTAGCACATTCCCTGGTACACAACGGTTATGACCAAGTCTAGGCTAGGCTGGTAGCCCAGGAGCTTGAAGCTTTTATATATGCTCAGCAGTTTGACAATATAGAGTGCTAGACTCTTTTTTCCACATCCTATAAGTGGCTCAGGAAAAAAAGCCTCCTATAGCCTGGGCCCTCTGAATTGCTCTGATTGAGGAATAAGCATTGTTAAGCCTGGAGAGAATGGAGAGTGTCAAACTGCTCTCCCAATGTCCCATCCGTACTGACTGGTTCTCTTTCTCTCACTCACTCGTGCTCTCTCTCTTGCTCTCGATCGCGCCCTCTCTTTTTCGGTCTCTCGCTCGCTCTCGCTCGCTCTTGCTTGCTTTTGCTCACTCTCTCTCCCTCGCTTTCTCTCCCCCTCCCTCCCTCTCTCTTTCATCTTTTCATTTTTAATGAATATGAGTAAAATCCCTTTAGAATCATAGTGAGCTTCTCCTCCACTCACTCCAGAGAGACTCCAACTGGACTTGGGTTGGCGAGGCTGGGAGGACCCGACAGCCCTGAGATGCTTTGACACTTGGCACACCCTCACAACTGCTAGAGCTCCAGCCTGAGGCCCCAGGGGGACAGGCGCCCCCTACAGGTCGAAAGCAGCCCCACGCCCCTGCAGGCGGCTGCGGTTGCTAGGCAACCAGGTGGCCTGTGCAGAGGCTGAAGCCACCAAGGAATAGGCAAGGGATTTTAGGAGGAAGAGAGAGACCACTTCTCATCTCATCCACCGTCTCACTGGGGTCCTCAGCAAATTGACCCAGTTGGGGCAGGGGGGCCCGCTGCTGATGATCTAGGCTCATTCTTGAAGGCAGAGCTGTGTACAATTTAGACAGATTTTGTGTGTGGAAAAACAATCAGCTTTGTCCAAAAGCCCTCTGGTTTCACTTGGGAGCTGGAGATCTGGGTCGCTTGAAGGCAGAAGTTTCTGGTTTGCGAGTAGGGTGCATTGCTGTAGGTGTGCATCCTCGGTGAATGGGAATTCTAGCACATTGGGTGTGGGTGGGAATAATTTTGGTGATTAGTCCAATAAAGTATCAAGATTTCCCCACCATTCTCAATATGTGGATTAAGGAATTCTTACTTTAGCCCACTGAAATAAAAACTCTCCATAGAGGAGCGCCTGGGTGGCTCAGTCAGTTAAGCGACCGATTTCGGCTCAGGTCACGATCTCACAGTTCATGGGTTCAAGCCCCACGTCGGGCTCTGTGTGGACAGCTTGGAGCCTGGAGCCTCCTTCAGATTCTGTGTCTCCCTCTCTCTCTCCCCCCTCCCCCCCACTCTGTCTCTCTCTCAAAAATAAATAAGTATTTAAAAAAATTAAACAAACACCTCTCCATAGAAATGACAATGTATATAAAGGATCATTCATTTCTTGGTGGAGCCAAGTTTCTCAGTGGCTTTCCTGAATTAGGTTCCTCTATGGAGTTGGGAGAGATCCTGAGGTCTGTTGACTCCTGTGAGCAGGGACAGAGCCCAACAAGAGGGAAAGAAAAAGAATCAGCAGGTGATAAACAGAATTCAGCAGCTTCCTAGTGCTGTGTCTGGTTTGGGGCTAGCAAATTCTCGGCTCCATGCCCCCTCTCTTAGGACCATCCTGAAGCACCCCATCTCTATGAGGGCCTTTGGGGACCAGAAATCCACAGTTTTTCTTCTACAGCTTTTTTCCCACACAACCTAGTATTTCAGCCCAAGAGTAGGTCCAGGCAGGCCAAGGCTGTAGCCACAATAACTGCTCTACTTGGGACACATCTCCTCACTCAGCTAGTACAACAGGAGCTTTGTTGTGGCAGGACTCCAAGCCATGGCACACTTAGGGGAGAGCTGTGCTCAGAAGTATCACTGTGGGCCTTCCCTTGAGAGTTCCAAGGTAGAGATATCAGGCTGAGGTACTGGTAGCCAGAGAGGTACTGGTCCAGCTACTGCCTCAATCCACAACATCTCCACGGGGCGTAGTGACAGAGGGAGGCTCCTTGTTCTCTGTGCTTCCGAACTGAACTGGGTCGGAGCTGTGCCTCAGCTCTATTAATAGCCCCCTAGTCCAGCCTGCTAGCCCCAAACCCTGATGCCAGGAGCTGTGACTCAATACCTAAAAATAACGGAGAGCAACTGCACCTCAACCCCAATAAGCAGCTCCGTGAGGCCCTCCACCCTCAAGTTTTTGTCAGTCCCAGTCTCCAGTCCAGGGCCTCATAGAAGTTAAGTGTGCCACTGCTGTCCTGTCCTTCTAGGAAGACAGTAAGGGTAAGCGGCAGCAGGCTCAGGGCCAGGAACTCAAGGCTAGGGGCTAGGCGTAAGGGTTTAGGGTCTGGGACTAGGACCTGGCATTCTGGCCAGGAGCCTGGACTCTGAGGTTACAAGACTGCAGCTGAGAGCCTGGGAGCTTAGAGGCTGAGGCCGCGGGGGTTGGAGAGCCTGGAGGTTGTCAGGATTAGGTCGTAAGGGGAGGGGAGGAAGAAGCTGCAGGGCTGTGAGGCTGGGCGCCCCGGAGGGGACAGAAAAGTAGGGGTGCGGGGTGGAGGTACACGCTGAGAGGTGAGAGCCCTGCAGTATCGGACAGGCTAGGAGCCCCGGAGCTGAGGCCGGCAGTCAGTCAGATTGAGGGGCGGATCGGGAACAGGGAAAACTAAGAAAATGCAGTTTCAAAGGGTAGTGTGTGAAGGAGACCCGCCCTCTACAAGGCGGCGTGGACGCCCAAGGAGATTGGGACCGGGCAGCTGCCGCGGCGTTGGTTCCCGATGCGCCTACCTCCTTCCCGCCGGTCGCGCGCTGACGCCCCCGCCCACCGCGCCAGCTGCAGGCCAGGTTTGTCGGCTTGGATGGCTGCCTGTGTGTGTACGTGCATGTGTGTGCATGGCGGGGGCGGGGCGGCGAGAGGGGAAGGGGCGGGGTCCGGGAGGAGGAGGGGGCGGGAACACAAATTCAAACGCGCTTCCGTCAATTCCGCGACCGGAAGCTGTCAGGGGCACCTTGGGAATTGTAGTTCCCTGGGCTGCCTTGCAGTCCAGTAGGGTTTTGTCCCGAGGCGCTAGTGCTGCCCCAGGTCCCAGTCTGGCGAGAAAAAAGGAATTGTGAGGAGCGAACCTCCTGACCTCGCCAGCGTCTTAATTCGATTTCCCTTCGTGTGGGGACGCGAACTGGGGTGACTTGGTGCGGTGGGAGGGACGAATGGTCAGCCACAGAGCCCGCTCGGGTCCCTGTTTTTGCCTTAAGCTCCTCCCTCCCCCTTCTACCAGACGCCTCATCCTAGGTCAGCTCCTCACTGGTCTCCTTAACTATTTTAGCCCAGGAACTCGCGAGCAGCAAACACATTGGGGAACCTGCTCCTCGAGGGGAAGGAGGGCCTGGGAACCAGACCCTGCACGCAACAGCCCACGGAGGCGAGAACTTGTGGAAATCGGACTATACCCTCAGGGTCTCGAGTCAAGGACACAGGTCCCCAACCGGCACGGAAAACAGGTGACATTCTTACGTCATGGTGATGACTGACGCGGCCCTCTTCTTGCGGCAGGTGACCACAAGGTGGAGCTACAACGCAACTCTGCGCAGCGTGCCTTGGCCACCCAGAATATCCCCTGTGACGGCTGCTCTCCCGCTTCCCCTCTTGCAGCAACCCCTCCAGCCCAAGAATCTCTCCGTGATGACCCCTCAATGTCATTCATATCACAACCGAGGATGGAATGTGTATCCCCCACCAAGCCCCGGCGCGGAAAAGATTAGACTATGACAAAACAGGAGTTAAATTCATTGAATAAGCAGATTGACACCATACAGGAACCAACCTGTCTTGAAGAAAAGGCTGTGCACAGCAAAAAGCCAGTTATAGTCACAGAATTAAATGGCTAGATGGGCTCTTCGGCCCTCAGCGTCTAGGCAGGAAAGCAGCTAAATTGCAGGGGTCAGGGGAGACAGTGAATGGAGTGGGGATTGGTGACTCCATCATCTTAGTTCTCCAGCAAAGGCCATTTTGTCATCTCCTTCAGTCATAGGTCCAAGCTATCCCATCCCTGACACACCTTGTGTCTTCTACTCGAGAACACGCACACACAGGTCTGAAACATTATCTTGGCAACCTCCTTTCCACTTCCTCTGTTAACATTTGCAGAGAAACTTCCTATGAGTCACTGTCTTCCTAACCTAACCTCAGGTCAAAACCCTAAGAGGAGCAGATTCCATGGAAGCTTGCAGCATGCCCACCATCTGTGCAGAGGGCCCTCATGGTTCAAAACCTCCTGTTGACAAAGTTTACCCCACCCCAACCCCACCAACTTTCCATCTCAGCTGCTCTCTCTTCCTTGCTGTTAGCCAATCCAGAGAGGCCTCAGACTCTGGTAGGTGGGGGTCCGGGGCTGGGCATTCACTCCATTATGAAATTGTTGATCCTGGTCAGCAGCACTGCTGTTTCTAAGCCTAGAGCAGGGGGTGGGGAAGACATATAGGGAGTGACCAAAGAGAAGGCTATAGGAGGAGAAAAATGAGGTGAAGGGAGAAAGTTCTTACCAGTTTTCTCTCTCTCCTTCTTACATCTCCTATAGAGAGAAAAAGCTTCCCATTGTGAGTTCAGCCAGCTGCAGGCATGGCCTTTTGATCTCAGGTTCCCCCAAACTGCCTTTCCCAGGTTCAGGCCAATTTGGTGTACAAAGAAGGGTCCAAGAATCTCAAAGGAACCAAATCCCAAGCTCCGGGCAGCATGTAGGAGTCTGAATTGGCCCTATCACCGGGACCCTGGGGGGCATGAAGACCCAGAAAGCTGAGGCATGAAGCACTCACCCTTGCAGGAGGAAGGTCCACAGAAGCAGCAGGGTGGAGACACAATTGGTAATGATCCACATCATTAGGTAGGTTTGAGGGGGCTGTGGGAATAGGAAAAGGCTCCTGTCGGTGGCCAGAGTCCCAAAGGCAGTATATAGAGGGAAATGTGTAAGGAATAGAGGAACAGGGTTAAGGAGAGCCAGGGATGGGAGAAAGGGAGGGGTGACAGCCCCAGAGCCCTTACGATAAGCCAGACGGGGTAACGCATTTGCTGTAGCAGCTGGCAGTCGTTGGTGGTGACCGAGTCCACCCCTGCACACCAGAGCAGGGAAAAGAGCCAGGGCTTGTTCACCACAAATAGGTTCACTGACACATTATCCTGGTGTAGTGCCCTGGAGGGGGGGGTGGGAAAGAAACAGGAACATCTAGTATCATGGGGCACGAGGCACAGGAAGCAGCCTTTGTCCGTGCTTGAAGCCGCAGTGTCACTGCCAAGGAACTCTCAGTCCTACTTTTACATAGCATCCCCTGAACAAAAGTAATTTTCTTTGCATAGCTCAACTTTGTCTCCTGGCGGATTCCACCTACGGATCTGAGCTTTGCCATCTGGGGCTACACGAATGTCTCTCTTCTTTGTCCCATGACAGACCTTCAGAGGTCTGAGGAACAGTGACCATGTCCCTGAGTCACCTCCTCTCTAGGCCCGACAGCCCCAGTTCCTTCATCCAGGGCTGGGACCTGGGTTATCATTCCCTTCACCATACAAACCTCTCCTAATCTGATCTTACTTCAGTTGATCAATGTTCCTTTCTTTTTAAAAAAAAAAAATGTTTAATGTGTATTTATTTTTGAGAGAGACAGAGACAGGATGTGAGTGGGTTAGGGACAGAGAGAGAGGGAGACACAGAATCCGAAGCAGGCTCCAGGCTCCAAGCTGTCAGCACAGAGCCCGATGCAGGGCTTGAACTCACGAGCTGTGAGATCATGACCTGAGCTGAAGTCAGATGCTCAACTGACTGAGCCACCCAGGTGCCCCTCCTTTTTTTAATTTTTAAAAATTATTTTATTTATTTTGCGAGAGAGAGAGAGAGAGAAAGAGCATGAGTGGAGGAGGGGCACAGAGAGACAGCCAGAGAATTCCAAGCAGGCTCTGTGCCGTCAGCTTGAACTCACAAACCGTGAGATCACGACCTGAGCCAAGATCAAGAGTCAGATGCTCAACCGACTGAGCCACCCAGGCGCCTCTATCAGTGTTCCTTTCATAGTATGGGGGCTTGCATCTGAACATGATATCCCAGGTGGGCTTGGCCCAGATTTGAGTACAGCAAAACTTCCTCCTGCCTTCTGGGCACTGTGGCTGTTTGAAGGCAGCCCGGGGTCAGGTTAGTTTTGGCAATGCCACATGCCATTGATGACTCATTATGAACACTATTCAATCAAAGCTCTGGTTTTTCACACATGTTCATGCTGATGCCAGTCTCCTCTCTTGTCGTTGTGCAATTGAACTTCTTTTGGAGTGCAAATGTAGGTAGGTGTTTACATCTATCCCTGTTGTGCTTTATCCCGGTATATTTGGTCCATCATCTTAGAGTGCTTAGACCTTTCGGGGCCTCGATTTCATTACCACTGTATTCATTACTAATTCATGTCTTTTGAAAACCTGCTCAGCGGTTGAGGTTGACCAGGACAAGTCTAAAGTGAGGGCCAAACCCCATGTCGTGTCTCCCTCCATGGTGACAACTTGGGGAAAGGTCCTTGAAATACTTACGCTAACTGGGCTACCATACAGTGCACTTTTTTTTCTATCTGACCACAAGGACATGAGAAGAGACCTTGGCAACTGCATGCTTTGCAGTTCATCATGTTTATGGGCTGGGTCAGCTTCTGGGGCCTGGCTCACTTCTGGGACTCTCTTGCTTCTCTCCTCTCGATCCATCCTCCCTTGCACTTACTTCTTTGGTGGAGAATGAAAGCTAAAACTGTTCTTGTGGCCCACAAGGTCCTACCCAATTGGGCTCCTGCCTATCTCCCCAGCCTCACCTTTCCCTTGCTTATGGGGCTGCTGTTTCTGCTCTTCTCACAGCTCTTCTCCTCATTAGCTCCTTGTGACCTGTCAGGTCTCAACCCAGACATCACCCCTTTAGCTATTTTTCCGGATGTGGCCCCTCTCTGGCCCTCACTCCCAACCCTAATTGCTCTACTATATCTCCCCATTTTATTATCTTCATATCACTTATCCAGTATGCATATAATTCGTTCAGTTTATTATCTCTTTCACTAGTATGCTCAAAGCCTGCAACAATAGTGCCTTTCACATAGCAAGTGTTAAATATATTGATAAATATTTGTTGTATGTGTGAATGAATGAATGGCCTTTGCCCTCCCTGAGGTGGCTCTTCCCTACCATTAAGCTTCACGGGGTCCCCTTGGCTCCTTTCCTCTGGCACTCACTTGATATCCAACAGTGGCAGGTCTTGATAGGGGAGGTTGAGAAACTGGGGCCTCTCAGTTCTGTTGCTTCCCTGCTGTCCATATATCTGGCGCATTCTAGGTGCCCGTTGTTGGACCTTAGCCCGATCTTCATCCGGTAGCCAAAGGACCTGTGGTTCAGGGAAGATGGGCATGAACCTGGGGAAGGCTTGGGGATTCCAGGGGCAGGGCCAGGGGCAGAGAGGTTTGATAACAGAATGGGGTATATGAGTTGAGGTGGGGCCCTGGGGCAGGGGGCAGCCTCGAAATTATCACCGTGGCCTAGGGAAGGCAGGGGTGGGGAGATGGGCAAGAGGGGGCACTTGGGGTCCTGGACATATCACCATGGCTTGGGGCACCCTTGCACTCAGCACAGTCTCCAGTGTCTGGTTCACAAATGTGTCATGGTATGTGTGATTTCGTGGGGGGCGGCGCAAGTCAAACATGATAGAAAGGTTAAGGACTGCAGCTTCCTTCAGCAGCTCTTCCAATGTTGGGACTGTCTGGTTCTCAGCCTCCTTCCGATCAGGGTCAGACAGCCGTTTGGCCCCCCAGAAGGGTTGCCTCTATGAGAACAGGAAAATTATTTCAAGACCAGAAGAAGCCTTTAGGCCATTCCCCCATCCTCACGATCTTCACTCGTTTCCCCCACTTGGCGCCAGGCTTGTGTGCACCCCTGAGCCACAGTCTTTCTTTCTCCAAACTGTGACCCTTTCCAGACCCTCTAACACCTTACTCTGTGACCCTAACCTCCTACCCCCCTGGTTTCCTAACTTCCTCACATTTTCTCTTTGGTCTCACAGAGACCTCTGGGACCTTGGCCCTTTGGTTTCTGCCCAATCCATCAGCCCCTGTCTGCCACATCTACATCCCCTACCCATGGTCCATCTACAGCTCGCATTACTTTTCCATACCACCTTCAACTCCTTTCCTGCCCTGCCCGCCCCACAAATCCTAAACCCTGATTCAATTGTGTAGCAGTCTGCCTCCTCCACCCCTAGAATTGGGGGCAGAGCACATCATGTGGACTATATAGTCTTTTACCTTCATTGCCACTTAATCATCCATTGTTTTGTTTTGTAGGTGTGTATAAAGTAAGCTCTATACCCAACGCAGGGCTTGAAAGCACAACCTTGAGATCAAGAGTCACATGCTCTACGGACTGAGCCAGCCAGGTGCCCCACTTAATCATCCTTTCACTTGTTCTTGTTTTGCTCCTTCTTCCATTCCTAGTGGCTCTTCCAAACCTCTGCCACTCTCCTCCCTTCCCCTTGTAATCAACAAATGACCTTACCTCCTAACCGCTGACACGGAAAAAGCAAGCTATCTGATACTTATTATAAAGTATTTACTATGTGCCAGGCAGCGTTAGAAGTACTTTATGTGCGTTGATTTATTTAATCCTCCCCAAATCCTACAAAGTAGGTACTATTATTATGCCTATTTTACAGACGAGGAAAGTAAAGCAAGAGAGACTAAGGAATGTTGCCCAGGCTCACATAGCTAGTAGGTAGTGAAGCCAGGACTCAAACCCAGACAACCCTTGGTCTTAATCACTCTGGCATGTCATTGTATATAGAGTTAAATGAAAAGACAATCAAGTTGCAAAAGAATATATGAAGTGATCCTATTTGTGCAAAATGACATGTATGTGTGTATACACATATGGAGTATGTACCCAACTGTTAGCAATGATTATCTCAGAGGAGTTGGATTATGGGAGACTTTCAATTTTTACATTATTTCTCTAATGTTTAATTTTTTTTTATGCGGAACAAGTATTACTTTTATTTTTAAGCAGGCTGTGTACTGGGTGGGGAACCCAATGTGAGACTTGAACTCACGACCCTGAGATCAAGACCTGAGCTGAGATCAAGAGTTGAATGCTTAACTGACTGAGCCACCCAGGCCCCCCAACATGTATTATTTTTAAAGGTAGGAACACAGGAACTGAGAAAATAAAGTATCCTTACGAAATTTTCCGTCACCTACAGAACCGAAGCCTGCACTTCTGGGCCTGACATTCTTTTTTGGGGGGAGGGGGGCGGTTCTGGCATTCAAAGCCCTCTGAAACCAAGCCTCTGCTCCCCTTGCCAGTCTCAGCTCCCACTGCTCCCACAAATTGTATCTCCCAGTTGCACTGAGTCACTTTTTGTTTCCTGAGAACACTTCTTCATACTTCTGGGCTTTACATATGCTCTTCCATCTGACTAGAATTGCTGATCCCTGCTTTGCCCATCTTAAACAGCATTCTCATTTCATGTGCTGCTCAGGCATTCTCTCTTGTGAAACCACTCCTGATCCTCTTCCACACCCACCCTGCCAAATAGTGCCTTTGCTCTCTCTCCTCTCTGTTTACTAAGGATATTGTTATCGCTCTAGGTTTCCTATTCTGATAGCCTGTTGGCTAAGCTCTCTTCTTTCAGCGGAGGGAGTGACTTGAGGGCAGAGCCTCTACACCTATTGCTCAGCACAGGGATCAGAAAATACTTATCAATGAATGAACCCTCCCCTCAGCACCCCCGCAGGTGGTTGCCTCTTTTGTGAGGCTGTCTTCACCTCTAGGAACCAGGTCCCGGCATTGAGCTTCTTCAGTTCAGCACAGGAGAAGTCGCTGCTGTGGGAGGAGGTTCGGGCTGGGAACACTGAGGCCACATCTGTGGTCCTGCTCAGGTGCTCATCATGCATGAGGAAGGGGATCCCGTCAGAGCTGAGGGCACAAGAGGTGTCAGAGGGCTGAGCTCTAGGGCTGATCATCATTTCCCAAGCTCCCCAAGTGTGTCCCTCTGTCCCCTAGTGTCTCTCACCTGACCATCACATCAGTCTCGAACACAGCAGCTCCACATTCGGCTGTTTTCCTCAGTGACATCAGGGTGTTCTCGGGGGCCAGCTGGGAAAGGGAATTGGTAGGGGGGTAGCAGAGAAGGGTGCGAGCCTGGGAACCCACAGGCCTGATTGCTGCAGCCTAGAGGAGCAGACCCTTCCCACCCTACCAGCATTCTACCCAACACTCACCATGGGGGCCCCTCGGTGTCCCACCAGACCAGGCTTGGGGGGTAAGTCTCTGGGTTCCATGATACAGGGTGAGGAGATGCACAGTGGGGCCAGGTAGATGGCCAGGGCAACTCCAAAAAATAGGAGCAGTAGCAGAACCTTGGGACCTGTGGGGAATGAGGGGCAGGCTATGGAGAAAGGGCAATGGGTGAGCTCTGGGGACAGAAAGCAGAGTGTGGGTGCAGTAAAATGGGCAGCAGGAGGCAGAAGCATCGATGGCCAGGGAGGGTATGTTGGGGAGTGGAATTGGCACCTCTTCGATGGATACGGTAGAAGGTATCAGCAACAGGCCAGGCCAGGAGGGTGATGCCAGCAACTGCTCCAATATGAAGGAACGGGGCTGTGGCCTGTGGACAAGAGTTGGTGAAGAGGGTTCTTCTCTCCAGTGCCCCACTCCTTCTCCTAGGACCTGACTTTTGGAGTTCAGAGCTACTTGCAGTCGTGGGGGACCAGGGAGCAAGATACGTCCAGAGGTTGGCCACAGGCCAAGGCTCCCACATAGGCACTGGAGATCAGCCACTCACCTGCAGTGACAGACGTAAGCTACGCCACTCCTGCTGCCATTGGACGTCCAGTCCCACGAGGCCAGCGGCCACAAGAAGCATGATGAGGAGCAGCAGCATCTAGGGGACCAGAGATGAATGGGGTCTTCTTTGTGAGCCTGGGGGTCCCTGGGCTGCCCCCTCTCTCTTTCCCCTGGCTCATCCACGTTCCTTCTTTCACTCAACAAAAATTTACTGGGCTTCAGGTCCTGAGCTTGAGTCCATGGGTAGAATATTGAGGTGCTCAGCAAAATAGCTGGCCAAGCCCTGGGCCCAGTGGTCCCCGTTTCCCGCTCACTCCCACCCGCACTCTTACCTTGTGGACACTGTGCAGATGCAGAGGCTGGCCGCAGAGCCGCAGGAGCAGGGCCAGGAGCTGGAAGCAGAGGGTGGTGGGAGGTATGAGGTGCCAAGAGGGGTCACCGAGGTGGGCTTCCTGGGTTCCCAGGCTGACACCGTCCCCCTCACCTCCCCTCCCCTCAGTGGCCAGGGGTTGAAGCTGAGCAGGAAGGGAGGACTGAGGTAGGGGTTAGATGGGCCGCTCCCTGACCCACCAATAGCAGGGATGCATATGTGACAAGTAGAGAGATGACCAGCAGAAATGCCAGGGACCAGTCCATCCAGTGTCCCCAGTGTTGGAACAGGAATCTGTGGGAGGGGAGAGAGAGGTGTCTGAGTGGGGGAAGGGGTGTTAATAGTGGCCTGAGGGGAGTTGGGGTGGGTGGGTTCAGAAGGAGGACTAGAAGGGAGTGAGAGGGAAGCCTTTCATGGGGCCAGGGGCTCCAAGGACTGGGGAGACTTCGTGGAGCAATTTTCTAAGGAGGTTGGGTAGCAGGACAGCTGGGCAGGGCCGGGAATGACTGAGCACCCAGGGGTCCCAAGGTGGGGCATAGATTAACATGTATGCAGAGGAAGGGGGGGATCTGTGACACACTCATTGAAGTTGTGCAGGTCATTGAGAAGGATGAGCCCGATGTACAGCCAGCCCAGGGAGAGGAGAAAGGTGAGGAAGAGCAGGCCAAACCAGATACAGTCGCACTGTAAAGGGGCAGGAGAGAAGCTCACAGCCGATCCCCACTTCCAGCTCAGAGTCCCCAACGGATGACAGCTCCATGGGGCTTCCCGCCAGGAGTAGGGCTGCTCTGCTCTGCTCTGCTCTGCAGGCAGAGAGAAGTTTTCTTCCTGGGGAAAGAAAGTCCCTTCCCACCCCCCCACCCCCGCCGCCACCCCCCACCAGCTGCCTCTGAGCACACTTGGCTTCCTTATCCCCTCCAGGCGGCCTCTGCCTCGGACTTCCAGTCCCCCCCATCCCTACTCCACCTTGCTGGTTTGCATCCTCTCTTTGGGGCATTTCCTCCAGTGGCAGCTATACAGGCAGTGGAGGCAGCGGGCCCAGACGGAGCAGCAGCCGGGGGACTCGGCCATGGCGAGGGCCTGGGGGAAGGGATACTGGGCCATCAGGGACCCTAGCAGAAGGCAGATCCCAGCCTCCCTCCCAGTGTATCTGAGGAGCGCGGGGGAGGAGCAGAAGCCTGGACCGCTGCTCGGCAACGGAGTTCATAGGGCTGAAGTCCCAGATTAGATGAGGAGGTGAGCAAAGGGGGATAATCTCGGGGGTCTTTCTTTCCCTTTAATCTGGATACCTGGAAAGTCGGTGGGACAACCAGGAGATCGGGCCTCTTTGCAGGCAGGGTGCATACCCAAGCTCTCCAACTCCTCCCCATTTAACAGCATGCATCCAGCTTTGGGGATAGAGTGCTTGCCCAGGGTGGAGACTCAGGAGAAACTGCCCCAGGGTGGGGCAAATTCAATTTAGCAAGTTGAGGCAGATCTGGCCAAGCTTTAGGCAGCCCCAAGGTAGGGAGCCTTCCACCCCAGGAACCAAGAGTAACCTGAAGCAGAGGTTCTAGTTCTGACCTGGGGCTAAGGGAGGCCGGCTAGTTGGCCAGTTGCTATGGATACAGAGATTGCACACACCACAAAACCCCGACTATAAGATTCTCAGTCTCCACCTCCCATGGGCCAGGGGACACTGCCAATAACAGGAAGACTTGAGGGAAATAGGTTGCCTGGGTCACTCCCAGCCTTCTGAAGGAACCACTCTCCTGCCCGCACACACCTGGAAAATCTAAGCCCTCTGGCCCCAGTCTTGTCCCTTCCAGTCCAGTCATTCTGCCCCCCCACCCCGCAGCCAGGAACCAGTCTCCACCTTCCCCCTTTTAGGGGCCCCACCCTCTGAGATCGCTTGGGTGAAGGTACAACAAATACTGGTCAAAGGTATGTGTGTGGGGGGGTGTGGTTGTGTTGGGGCTGGGGATCATTGGACCTTGTGCTTTTGGGTCAGGCTGAGACCTGGCTGGCTTACTGATCCCTAAACTAGGTTGGGTGTGTGACTGTCATTCTACGTGAGAGGGTGTGCGATTTGGGTCAGCTTTGTATGTCTGTGTGCACTAGTGGCTGTCGGTAGTGGGTTTCAGTGTGTAAAGGAGTCCCTGGATATACCCAAAGTGTGTGTGTTCTGAGGGACATGACCCCTTGTCATCTAGGCTCCCCTAAGGCTGTGGAGTCTTAGAGGGTACACAGTGGTGGGCTCCCTGAAAGGAGGAAGGGTGTGGCTGCTCCTGAAACTGCCCTCCTTATCCCATGCTTGCCTTGGGAAAGGAGAATTAGGGGATAGGGAGTGGAGGGGTAGGGATTGTAGCTGGGGGAAGGAAAACTCTCCCCTCTCTGAGACCCCTCGCAGGAAAAAGACATCTTAAAGGGAGATCCCTGCTTCTTCCCATCCCAGGACTGGCTTCCAGTAGACTGCCCCGGGCTCTATCCACACTCCCTGCCTCCCTTAAGGTTCTGCCCCTGTACCCCAGACACTGCCTTCCAGAGTCCCACCTCCCTCCAGGATCTGAGCAGTCTGAAAACCCCAATCAGGGGAGCTGAGCAGCGGTGCTGCTCAATCCCTGAGCCCAGTTCCTGCCAGTGGGAGCCGGTCTCCACCCCACCACCCCCGGCTATAACCCCCAGCCTTCCCAAGTCCTCACACCTTTTCTCAGCGGCAGCTCCACTCTGCTCTCTGCTCTGCACTGCACTGCTTCCCAGCTCCTCTCCGACTTGTCTGCCTCCTCCCTTTTCCAGTCCTTGGCTCAGCCCCACTGGTCAAACAGGTGGCAGTGTTGCCACCTACAGGAGTCTGCGCGGGTTCTCTCCGAAAGCCCTCAGCTGCTCTATGGCCAGTGCCCAGCCGGGGTGGGACGATGGGAGGGAGGAAGGAGGAGGGGGAGCAGAGCTGCTTCTTTACTCGCTGCCGGTCCGGGGGCTTGGGGTGAGGAATTCTTTTGTGCAGCCTTCCCCATCCCTCTGTCCCTCCTCCTGTTCCCCTCTCAGTCACTGCCGGGGCTTTGTCTGGGCTCGGGGAGGCGAGGGCTGAGGGCACCGGCGGGGGTGGGGTTGGGGGGTGACCACACAACTGCAACTTGGCAGTGAGAAGAGGGGGCCCAGTCAACCCCCTGGGAAGGGGTGTGTGTGTGTGTGTGTGTGTGTGTGTGTGTGTGTGTGTGTAAGTCTAGCATTTCCCTCAAGCTCCCTGGGAGGATAGCCTTGATTCATCAGCTTCCCTTTCCTCTGGGGATCCTATTTCTATTTCTGTAAGGTACATCTAGAAGACACAGGGTTTCAAGCTACACAGGGTTTCCTGAACTCTGGGCAGCAGGTTGCCCTGTTTCTGGACCAGGGGTCTCCATGGGCCTTGTGACTCCCGAGAGACACTAGCAGCCCTCCCCTTCCCCCTATCACCCCAGACAGGAGCTGATGATTCAGGATGTAGAGACTTGTGTCATTTCTGTTGTCTTGTCCCCAAGGTATCTAAAGTCTCTTTCCAGGAATCATTTGCAGAGTGTAGTGTGAGGGTCACAAGCTTTTGGAAGATGAATTTTGAAAGATGCTGTTACTATACATACCATCAGCAGGAGAAGGCTGGCTAGCGTGCAATAGTCA
Source organism: Herpailurus yagouaroundi (assembly GCF_014898765.1). Taxonomy (NCBI): domain Eukaryota; kingdom Metazoa; phylum Chordata; class Mammalia; order Carnivora; family Felidae; genus Herpailurus; species Herpailurus yagouaroundi. Next base: position 2,523,105 of record NW_024420375.1, on the reverse strand, counting down.
GCTTAGTGCTAACGCACGCACAGGGCTCCAGGGCTCGGGTGAGAGGAGGGCTGGGGGACTGGCTTGACTGACCTTCCCTGTTTACCTTTTGGCTAATGCAGTGGCTCAAAGCCTGGGGGGCTTGCAGTGTTGGTGGGAAAAAAGTCTTCATTGGGGATAAACTTGCTTACCCTCCCCCCGACACGTACTGGATTTGGAACAGGGAGAAGGAAGACTAGCTCTCTTATGCCAAGAGCTGCCCCCCCCTCCGTCTTCCCATTGTATCCAGGGGCTCTAGCTGGCAATGGCAGAGGCTCCTTTGCTCCCCCGTCATTAAAATGCAAAGAGAAGCTGGGCTGCTGGCTGGCAGGACGCCAGAGAGGGCTGCGTGGTCACCTAGTCCTCCTGCAGGCTTCATTTTAGACAGGTTATCCTTCAGTTTCCTTTGCTTGGGGTCTGGTAAATTCTAGAGGATCCCTGGCTTTCATGTGCCCAGTTCTAGGGGGTGCTTTGGGAGCTTTTAGTTGGGTGGGGGGAGGGGACTGGGATTCGTAAAGCATGAATAGTTAGCCCAGGGCTTGCAAGCTCCTCAAAAGGCTACAAGGCCAGTCAGCAGCCTGTTTGGCATTCCACAGCTGGCCTTGTTTTCGTTTTCGCTAGAAGCAGAGATGGAGAACCCTGATGCATAGTAAGGAGAAAGCAACACCCCCTTTTCCCTTTTCAAAGGAGACAACAAGCAGCCAGTACTGTGCTGTCCTGGGAATGGGCAGCAGTGTGGTCCCACACCAGTGCTATGCCAAGAAATCAGGCTCTAGGGCATTAGGAACAGCTACCACGGTCACCCTAGATTCCCACAAGAAGCTTTGCTATAAGCTAAATGTGGGTTCAGGTTAGCTGTCACAAGGCAATGAGGCCTTGATAGCATTCTCCTTGATAGCATTCCCGGGGGCTGAGGAGCGCAGGTATCTCTCCTTGTAGCACAGAGGATCTTTCCAAATAGTGGCTAGACTAAGATTTATTTATGTACTTAATATTAACATTTTAAAAGATTTCATTTACTTCAGCAACATGGAAGACAACTGAGTACACTGTTAAAACACCTAAAATCCAGAGATGGTCAGGGCAGGAAATCTCCCAAATAGCGCCTCCATGCCTGATGTGGGATGAAGGATCGGTGCCAAACCTCCAACCTTGGCCAGGCTCTGCCATTAAGCTGAGACAACCCAGAGGTAAGATGGCTTTGGCCTCATCCCCATCAGTGGGGAGGCCTTACCTGCTCACAAATAAGAAACGGCTAGATTGGTACTGAGGATTTGATTCCCAGTGAGTCATCAAGAATGTTAGTTGGTTCTCTCTTCAGCAGGTGGCTTAGCACCTTTCTGGAGAAGAGAGAGCAGTAGTCTGGGGCCAGGGGGCTGGAGAGTGAGGGCCAACATCCAACAAAGACTTCCTCCCTTTTGGTAACAGGCTGTCCCTTTTTTTTCAACAGCAAGAGCCTTGAAATCCAGAGGAGTCATTAAAAAAACTCCTTCTGGCTGCAACCTGAAAGTATCTCCCAAGCCAGACTGGGGAAGAGATGGCAAGTCCAACTTCAGTGGGCTTCTTCTTCAATAGGGGAGCAGCCAGAGAAGAAGCTGGTATTGCTGGCCAGAGCTCGTTTCTTTTTCTTCCCTGGAGCTTTATTTTCTTGGGATTCTGCTACATGTTTCGATTCTGGGAGGCCAAGGGAAGAGGCAGCTGGAGTCGTCTTCTTTAACAGCACCTGCTCCACATCACACATCTCTTTGAGGAGCTAGAAAGGACAGAGACAGGTATGACTAGATCCTGGGTAGGGGCAGAGGCTCAGCTCAGCCTCGCCACTACAAATGCTCAGCACACTGTAGTATGAGGTGTCCCCCAAGATCGGTCTGTCAAAAAGAAAAAGAAAGACTGGCCTATGCACAAGTCCCACTTCCCAGCAAGCTGATCGTACCTCTGCCCCCTTTTCTCCCACTGCACCCTGTCTTAGCTAATGCAGAGAGGAATGCTAATAGAGTTGAAAATGCCTACCTTTAGCCCACCTACCTTGCTGTTGGGAGTGGCACAGACAGGGTTAAAGAAGCTCAATCCTGAGGTAACCTCTGTGGGGTCCTCCAGTTTGAAAGAGCCTTCGGAATCCTGGGTGGGCTCAACAGTGCCCAAACTATCCTGAGAATCAGACAGGCCTATTAGAAATGTGGCTACCAGGGTTACAAAATCAGTCTGCTCCCCTTTAACCAGTGAGGTACCAGCTCTGAGTGCCTCATCTGCCAGTCTAAGCAAGTCTCAGGGAGACCCCTGCTTGGGGTTTCTTGCTAGCAGCCTCTGAAGGCAAAGGACTGGGTAGGATATCACAAAGCAAGGTTGAAAACAAGGCCAAGCCTTAGTCATTTCTTTGATTAATCTTCCACCCTCTATAATATGCAGTACCCTTGTTAGCATGTCTATAGGGTGTTGCCTGTATTGGGTCTTCCTTTCAGAGAAGCAACTAAGGCCAAGAGTGAAAAGTTACTTAGGTAACAAGGAGACTCTGTGGTAGAGCTCAGATTAGAATTATAGCCTGTTGTCATGGAAACATAATTGGATTGAGAGTCAGGAAGCCTGAGGTCTAATTTTAGCTGTCATGACCAGCTGTGCAATATCAGGTGAGTCACTTAAGCTTATCTCTCTCTGGGTCTTAGTTTCCCTCTCTGTATAATGGGAGCATTGGACTAGATCAGTGGTTTTACAACCAAAATTCTTAAGAGGAAGCCCAATACATAAACAAGTAAAGAGCAAGTTGCTTTGATTGACATGAGGTCAAACCGAACCAGGCCATGGTCCTTGGTTCAAGAAGTACTTCCATGGAGCCACTAGGGTAGACTCCAGAACCCAAATTGAAAAAGCCATGGGAACAGAGATCCCTGCTACTTCTACAATTCTTAGCCTGAACCCCAGCTTGTCACGTTAGTCCTCTAATGACTATCTTCCTTAGAAGTCATTTAAAATTTTTTTTTTCAACGTTTATTTACTTTTGGGACAGAGAGAGACAGAGCATGAACGGGGGAGGGGCAGAGAGAGAGGAAGACACAGAATCAGAAACAGGCTCCAGGCTCTGAGCCATCAGCCCAGAGCCCGACGCGGGGCTCGAACTCACGGACCGCGAGATCGTGACCTGGCTGAAGTCGGACGCTTAACCGACTGCGCCACCCAGGCGCCCCAGAAGTCATTTTAATAGAAGAGCCGGCAGAACCGTTCACATGCAGATGTTCAAGAAATGTATGATGAACGAACGATCATTATATCAAGCTTGCTGGAGTTGTTGTACATCACATAGAGAGCTGTAGGAACAGGCTTTCGCCATGAGCACAGGTAGGTGTAAGGCAATCTTTGTTTCCCTGAGTTTGCTATTCCTGGGAATATAAGGAGGACAGGTACAATTAACTTGGCCCACAACAGTGACTATTTGAAAGACCAAGTTCCTGTGGGTCTTTCCTAGAGCCATGGAATAACTGGTTCCCATGGAGAGGGTCTAAGCAACTAATTTCTCAAGATGTCAGAAGGATTAATTTCCTTCCTGGAAGCTGCCACGTGGCCCTTATAGTTTCAGCTAAGCCTCTGGGCTAGTTTGGTCCTGCATGTCTATGTGCCTGTAGTTGCCTGCTTTCCTATTCCCTGTTTCTGCCTCAGAAACAGCACCACAACTTTACAGCCAAGGCTTGGGGTGGGGAGCTGCATATCTGGAAATCTCCTGGGACAGGCTGTGGTTTCTGAAAGGGGTATGTGAACAGGCTGGCAGCGAGGAAGAAGGACCGAGAAGTGAAATGTCTCTGGTTGCAGAGGGCCAGAGAAGGGGCAGGAGACTCCAGGTTTCACGATGGTGGGAACTGGAGGGATGTCTGAAGGGACGGCCGATCCTACCTTGTCTTGCTGACGGTTCCTACACTTTGTGGGATCACAGCTGCAGTCCGTGCCGCAGTCCGACTTTTGTCTCCTGCACCCACACTGCTTGTTCCCACACCAGCCCTTGCAGGAACACTGCAAAAATGGGTGTGTAGAAAGAAAGACACATTACCAAAAGAGAAGACTAATTTAACATGCCTTCCCTTCCTTTGCAAGCCTTTTCAGAAAAAATAATGGAAAGTACCATTGACTTTACCATGCTTCTATCTCCTCAGTCCCCTCTTCTTTAGTGAAACAATGATCATCAGAACCCCGAGAGGTTGTCTAAGAACAAGTCATGGTAGACAGATCCATTTTCTTGTTTTGATACCAGAGGGATACCATGATAACACAGGCTAACTGGCAAAGACGCTCATGACAATTTTATGGTCAAAGCGAAGAACTGCAAGTTGGATGGTAGGAGTGTTAGGTATATTTAAGGACTGAGTATAGTTGCTCGATATCTTTCGATCTACCCAGCTGTACTTGCATCCAACTCACAGTTCTACAGCTTGTTCAGTGTCAGCCTGGGCTACGTCTGCAGCCGTTGAATCAGTCAACGTTTTAATAAATCACCGATGATATGAAATAAAGTCATTTACATTTTATATGGCACTTTACAGTTTTCAGAGTACTTTCATATATATAAATACAGAATCTCATTTGAATCTCATAGCCTGTTGACAAGGTAGGCATGTTTATCGGCTGTAATGACGACACAAAACTGGAAGGGTGATTAATAAGTAAGATATCAGAATCACAATTCGAAAATATTTTGACAGGCTGGAATTATGGGCTGCAAGTAGAAAGAAAAGTTATAACAAGGATAAACATAAGTCTGGCATCTAGGTTCTCTCCACATCAGCCATATAAATATAGATCTGGCTTAAAAGCAGTTGGTGCAAAAAGGGCCTAAGGATGTGAGGTGTCAGGAAGCTCCATGAGTCAACAGTGTGAAATGCCTGTCAAAAAGCAAATGAGTCAGGGGTGCCTGGGTGGTTCAGTTGGTTGACTCTTGATTTCGGCTCAGGCCATGATCCCAGGGTCCTGGTATCGAGCGCCTGCATTGGGCTTTGTGCTGACTGTGGAGACAGCTTGATATTCTTTCTCTCTCTCTCTCTCTCAAATAAAAAAAAAAAAGCAAATCAGTCACGTAGAAATTTGGAGTTTGGAAATCATGGGGAACAATTGCTTCACTAGACTCAGTATCAGTCAGATCCCATTTGAAATGATGCATCATCTTATATTGGGCATGATCATTTTTTTCAGGTATATCAAAGCACAGACAATAAAAAAATTCACTCATGTTCTTATTCTTCCCTTAATAACTAAAATACAGATATAACTGAAGCCTCCTACCTACCCTTTCTTGATCCCATTCACCTCCCACTCTCCCAGGGGCAAAGTCTCTTGAATTAGGTGTTTATCACTCCCCCACAGGTCTTTGTACCACGTATGAGTTTCCATAAAAAAACAAGGAATTATCTTACGTCTTTTAAACTTCATATAAGTGGAATATTACTATATGTTGACATGCATTGCTCTGGTTCCACTCATTTTATTTATTTATTTTTAATGTTTATTTATTTTTGAGAGACAAAGCATGAGTAAGGGAGAGGCAGAGAGAGAGGGAGACACAGAATCTGAAGTAGGGTTCAGGCTCTGAGCTGTCAGCACAGAGCCCTACGTGGGGCTTGAATTCATGAGCCGTGAGATCACAACCTAAGCCGAAGTTGGACGCTCAACTGACTGAGCTACCAGGCGTCCCCAGTTCCATTCATTTTCATTCTATGAACACACCATGATGTAGTCACACTCTTCATCGTGCCATGAGCACACTTACCAACCAGGCTGCAATAGTAATAGCTGGCATTAATGTATGCCAAGCACTGTTATAAGTGCTTTCTGTGTGTTAAACCCATTTAATCAGTAAGTATGTTTCCTTGTGGACATATTCAGGAGTTCCATGTGGGTATGTGTTTAATAAAGAGGACATTAAGCAAAAAAAGAGGCAGGTGACTAGCATTATAGGAAGCTATGTTATAAGAGAAATGGTGGAAGGAAGGAAGGAAGGATAGTTTGGCTTGGAAGAGACATAGGTGGCAGAGCTCACAGAATGACAGACTGGAGTCAGAAGAGACCTCAGCAACCATCTAGAGCCTGATTTGAAGCCCTTCTCTCATGTCCCTGGTCTAATTATCTGAAGCTCTATTTATGCTGAGATGAGGATAGTTTCTATGTAACTTCTGACCAGAGGATCCAATTATGCCATGTGGAATGCTAAGGGATCAGTTTAACTCCACTTTCACAGCATTCTTGTTCTTATCCTGAATATAATTTCCACTCCCCAGTCCCCCTCTGTTCAGATCCTCTCAAAGCTAAATGGACCTAGTTTCCTCAATGATTCACCGCATGACATTGTTTCCAAGAATCCTCACCACCGTGGCTATATGCCAATTTGTCCAAGTTCATCCTTAATTGTGACATCCAGACATGAGCATAACTTTCTTTTTTTTTTAATTTTCTAATGTTTATTTTATTTTTGGGAGACAGAGCATAAGTGGGGGAGGGGCAGAAAGAGAGGGAGACACAGAGTCTGAAGCAGGCTCCAGGCTGTCAGCACAGAGCCTGACGCAGGACTCGAATTCATGAACTGTGAGATCATGACCTGAGCTGAAGTCTGACGCCTAAGTGACTGAGCCACCCCAGTGCCCTGAGCATAACTTTCTAAATGTGGTGTGGCCGTTGTGAGGTAGATTGACACAAACAACTCCCTTAGTACGGATCCAACAGTCTTGTTAATGAGGTCTAAAAAAAAAACACAGTAGCTTTCTTTCTTTTGTCAGATCTTTGTGAATCCATACTGAGTTTACAGTTAAATTCAAGTCCTTATGTCTCTTTCATATGACAACCATCACCACTGTTCTGTAGTTGTGAAGGTAAAAGAAACCATTATAATATCTTTTTTCCTGATGATCTTACTATATATCTCTTTATAAAATGTGAAAATCAAAAGTGTGATTTTTGATATTTAATAGCTGTATATAGTATTTTGTCATGTGAAAATGTCAACTTATTTAACCAGCCCCATAATGGTAGACATTAAGATTGTTTTCAAAGAAAGTATTTCCTATTACAAAATCAAGTTACCACATATATCCTGCTACATAAACACAATCTAAATCTTCCCACCATTGACAAGGCCCTCCATGATCTGGCCCCTAACTACTCTGGCCTGACCTTGTATTACGCTCTCCCACTTCTCAATACTCTCCAGCTACCCTGGCCTTTTCAGCTGTTCCTTGGTAAACCAAACTCATTCCTGTCTGAGGCTTTTTCCTGCATTTGCTGTTCCCTTTTTTTGAAATGTTTTCCCTCTGATTCTTTTCCCTGACTTATTCCTTCACTTTGTTCAGATCTCTGCTTAAGCATCTTCCTCCTTGGAGAGGTCTCTCCCAAGCACTCTTTTCCTACCCCAGAATTCTCTATGGCTTCACTATATTTCTGTTTCTCTCTTATCATCATCTAAAATTATTTTATTTATTTGTCATGGTGTGTCTCTCTTCACACGAATGTCTTTAGTTTTGTAAGGCCAAGGATCTTACCTGTCTTGTTTGTTGTATCCTTAGCACCTAGAAACAGTGTTTGATATATATCTAGGTGCTCACAAAAGATTTGTTGAATGAATAAATCTTTTTATGTACCAGTGACTATTTCCTTAGCATAAATTCCTATGTGTATAATTACTGGACCAGAGGACAGGAACATTGTTAAGATTAAAAAAAGTTTTTAATGTTTATTTATTTTTGACAGAGAGAGCGAGAGAGAGAAAGAGCATGAGTGGGGGAGGGGCAGAGAGAGAGGGAGACACAGAATCCAAAGCAGGCTCCAGGCTCTGAGCTGTCAGCAGAGCCCGACGTGGGGCTTGAACTCACAGACTGCAAGATCATGACCTGAGCCGAATTCGGATGCTCAACCAACTGAGCCACCCAGGCACCCCACATTGTTAAGATTTTTGATAAGTATTTTTTAAAAAGATTTTTATTTTTAAGTAATCTCTACACCCAACGTGGGGCTTCAATTTATCAACCCTGAGATCAAGAGTCACATGCTCTACTGACTGAGCCGGCCAGGTGTATTTTTGTATTTTTGATACATATTTTCAAAGTGCCTCTCAGACGCACACCAATTTTCATACCTAGTAGCAATAGAGAGGAATGCCCACATTAGTCGCCCTTGCCAATACCGGACATTATGACGAAAAAAATCTTGTTTCTTTGAGTAAGACAGGACAAAAGACAAAGTTCTATGACATGTCCTAGAGACAACTCACTAGATGACAGTGATCCACTGATTACTATAGCCTGGGTATGGTCCTCTGACCATTCACAAATTCATCTAAATGCCTCACACTCTATTATCCTGTCAATGTGTCTCTATTTTATCCAAAGGGATAATACAATGAGAGTGGTATCTGAAGGGCTGTCGTGAGGAAGAACAACTAGACTTTTTCACAGCCAACTCCTATTGGGATGATTTACAGGTCAGTATATTTTATCTCAACAAGGAACAACTTCCTAACAGTTAGTGGACTATGATGCGCTGCCCTATGAGGCTGTGAGCTTCCCAGTACTAGAAGTTTTCAAGCAGGCGGAGGCTAAACACCTGATAGTGGTATTATGGGAACAGTCATGATACACACGACAGATGCATTCGCATGAATGCCATTTCACAAGCTAAAACTTCATGTTACGGGGCGCCTGGGTGGCGCAGTCGGTTAAGCGTCCGACTTCAGCCAGGTCACGATCTCGCGGTCTGTGAGTTCGAGCCCCGCGTCAGGCTCTGGGTTGATGGCTCGGAGCCTGGAGCCTGTTTCCGATTCTGTGTCTCCCTCTCTCTCTGCCCCTCCCCCGTTCATGCTCTGTCTCTCTCTGTCCCAAAAATAAATAAAAACGTTGAAAAAAAAATTAAAAAAAAAAAAGAATTAGACTTAAAAAATAAATAAATAAATAAATAAATAAAACTTCACGTTATTCTCTTTCCCACCAGGACCCAGATCAGAACGTACGAGAGGGAACATGACCTTGCCACAGCCATGACTTCAAATATATATGTTTGTGGTACATGGCATGTATGTGTGTGTATACATGTGTGTGTACTGCAACAGCCAGCAAGCCACCAGCATGTCCCAACACCCCAGGTGAGAACCACTATAATAGAGGGATTCTTTATATAGAGTGGGAAGTAGAGCTGAAAGACCTCTGGGGTTCCTTTAAGCCAGTGATTTGCAACCCTGGCTACATACAAATCTCTGGGGAGCTTTTCAAAAAGACCAGGTCCCACCTCAGACCAATTAAATCAAAATATTTAGGGGTGGGTCCCAGGCTCCTTATGTTGGAAAGCTCCCTTGGGGATTCTAATGTGCAGCCAGGGTTGAGAACTATTGCTTTAGAGTCTCTAATTCTTCTAGCACTGATTTCAGTATTATACTGTATCTCAAAATAAGATCTGGTAAAAACATTAACATAAAGAATACCAGGCTATGACAGGAGACTCAGGCTCTAGTCCTACATTTAATACTTGGTATGACCTTGGACAAGTCACTTCATTCAAGTTTATCTCCATTTTTTCATCACTAAGGTAGAGATTAAGAATACCTGCCCCTTCTTTTCTGCCAAAGGGGACAAATGACTATTTGTAAAAATGCTTATGGTGCTTTAATTTTTTTTAATGTTTATGTATTTTTGAGAGAGAGAGAGGGAGAGAGACAGACCACGAGTGGGGAGGGGCAGAGAGAGAGGAAGACACGGAATCTGAAGGAGGCTCCAGGCTCTGAGCTGTCAGCACAGAGCCCGATGCTGGGCTCAAACCCACGAACTGTGAGATCATGACCTGAGCTGAAGTCGGATGCTTAACCAACTGAGCCACCCAGGTGCCCCGCTTATGGTGCTTTACTAATAATACCTGCATGATATTTGATTCTTCACAAGGTGTTTTTGCATATATTCCTTCTTTTAACTTCTCAGATACTATAAAACACCATATAAAGGTAGTATTACTAAAACTCATTAATTAATTAATTAATTAAAAAACCCATATTTATACAACTTTGTTACTTTGACTCAGGATATTAGTGCTGGAAGGGACCTTATACATCATCTACTGTAGTCTAATCCCTTCATTGCATAGATAAGGAATCTGAAGCCTAGGGAGATTAAGTGACCTGTTTTAGGTCATCCAATTAGCCAGTGGCAAACTAAAGACTAGAACCCATGTCTACCTGGCTTTGAACCTATTATTTTTACTATAGCACATGGCCTATCCCTCAGCATCTCCTTAGTACATATAGGAAACATGGCTGAGTGAGGAAGCCTACTTTTTCAGCATTAGCTCTAGACGAGTCCTTAGTTTGGTACCTGCTGCAGTCTCCTTTGAAGCAATCTAGTGCTATAACACCAGGCCATTTCAGCTGGGTAAGAACAATAAATATGACGGCCTTCATGCAAAGCATCAAGGTCTGTAACTAATGTGTCTACACATCTGATCAGAGAGCAGTCATAGCATCCACGTACTTTCAGGTTGCCAAAAGGGAGAAACTAGATTGTATGCCAACTCCTTCCCCTTAATGCCCAGTTATATTTTCTCAAGTTACAAAATCAGGAGAAAAGCCTAGAAAAGAATAGTCTCTCACTGTTTTAGACATAGAATTTATCACTGATAGCAAACACTGACTTGCAATTTTTACCAGACTTCTATATTTCCCTTTTACGCTTGGAGCCACAGTGCCATAATACATAAACTTGTCTACAGCACAAATATACACACATTTGCTTCACATCTGGAAATGCCTTCCCAGGGGTTTTAGGTCCTCTACCATTTGTTTCTGTGTATACTTCTCAACTCTGCTTCCTATTACTTAACTGACCCTTGTGTCTACATTCAGCTCATGCTCTCCGCTTCAGTCATAGTAGAGTCCAAAAACGTTTGTTGAATAAGTGAGTGAAAAGTCAGACATATTCTGCCCCATTTTCTGTAAGTGTCCCAACCCCCTGTCCCTCTATAACTGAGTCTTTCCAATATGCTATTCATTGTGTCAGAAATGGGCTCTCAATTTGCTTCCAAGACTGTGTTTCCCGGTCTTTTTTTTTAATTTTTAATGTTTTTATTTATTTTTGAGACAGAGAGAGACAGAGCATGAGTAGGGGAGAGGCAGAGAAAGAGAGGGAGACACAGAATCTGTAGCAGGCTCCAGGCTCTGAGCTGTCAGCACAGAGCCTGACGCGGGGCTTGAACTCATGGAGTGTGAGATCATGACCTGAGCTGAAGTCGGACGCTCAACTGACTGAGCCACCCAGGCGCCCCTCCCTTTCTGTCTTATACTGCAACATAGTCATCTCTTTCATGGTATCTTCCTAAGTGGTATCTACTTGATTTGGCTTTATAGTCACTCTTAGCGGGTGCCTGGGTGACTTAGTCGGTTAAGCATAGGACTCTTGATATTGGCTCAGGTCATGGTCTCACGGTTCGTGTCAGCTGTCCTGCTAAAAGCACGGAGCCTGCTTGGGATTGGGTTTCCCTCTCTCTCCCTTTCTCTCTTCCCCTCCCCTGCTCACACATGTGCTCTCTCTCAAAATAAATACATAAGCTTTATTTTAAAAAATCCCTCAGTCCATTTCCCTGAGATGAATAGGCTCAGGTTCCATGGTATGCTTCTATTTCTTTGCCTTGTTTTCCCATTAGATTATGAGCTCTCTGAGGCTAAGGATGAGCTCTTAGTCCCACTAAGAGCACATGACATGTTGCATTCTTGATGACTCTTTCCAAATGACTTAATAGATAGTCTATTCCTCATGACTTGCTTCTCTCTGGTGCTGTGGCTTTCTAAGGCTCAGTTCCCTTTGTGGGACTCAATCAGCTGATGAAATCAAGTAACCTTCCAGGAAGCTGGCTAGGCTTAATTTGTGAACTGTTCTCTTTAAGTGGAATGTGGCTACAGGGCACATCTGGGGTAGTGGTGAACTACAGTGCCTGGGAAGTTAATATTTCACAACATGAAACATGTAGGTTTGATAATTATGTAGGACTATCATCGTGGAAGTAAATAAGCATGCCTCAAAGTCAAATTGTTTCTAACTGACCTTAACTTGGTGTGTTTGAGCTTAATTATTAGCCCTTTCTGTAATTCCTATTGGCCCTCAGCCTAGGGAACACAATCACTCTAGTAGGCAAGGAAGATGAAGTTCCTACTTAGCTTCTGGTCTGCAACTGTTACTGGTATGACCGTGATATGGTAGAAACTGACTGGATTTGGAGTCGGAATATTTGGTTTCAAATCCTGTCATTTGGTTTTATGACCTTAGGCAAGGTCATTTCACTCCTGTGGGTCTCAAATCTATCTGTAAGATGCAAATAATAAATACCTCACTGGATTTTATTTGTGATGATGAAAAGGGAGAACATATATGAAAATGACTTCTAAACTGTAAAGTGTTATAAAAATATGAAGGATTATTATGATCCCTCAATCAGCCTCAGTGAAATGGTATGGAACACTACTACCCATTCACACTTAGTGAGAACCTGAAAATATGAAAACAGCCATCTTGTGCACTCAGGCAACCTTCTCTGCCAGCCCCAGGTTCCATATAGAGCTGGCCTGACAAGGACTCCTCACGGAGCCAAATGCCTTCGAACGGGATTCAGGGGCTCAGGGGCAGGGTATGGGGCCAGCACCTTCCCACTGGCAGTAGAGACTAATGACTAGGACCCCTGACAGAGATGAGAGCTGCCTCCTACCCCTTGGATGTTCTTCTTGGACACCTTAACTAGTTTTGTTGGCTTCCATTCCTCATCATCTCCATCATCATCGTCACCAGCACTGTCCTCAGGCTCATTCACGGAATGCTCTGAATAATATTTTAGATCCTCGATATCCATGCTTTGCTCCAGGAATTTTTCTTTAAAACGAGAAGGTTTGGGCTAAGAAAAAAGGTTTGGAATAATTATTTAATAAAATTTAAAAAGTACACGTAGATCATATCTTCCCAGTAGCCACTGCCAGCTATATTCTCAGAGCTGAGCTTTCAGACTCCCTCAAATATATGCCCTTGGCTTTACCAATCAGAAGAAATTCTGCTTTAGCCTTTGGCCTTGCAGAGTCTTTGAAGGGATAGAAACTGAAGGGATAGAGGCTGAGCAGTCTGAGGGAAGAAAGAGGGACTCATGATATGATGAGATAAGTATCTCTGGATGGACAGCTGAACACTGCTCTTTTCTCCTGTTTCTCCTCAGTTGTGTTACATAATGCCTGTAAATGGCCCAAAGTCAGCCTTCTGGGGAGGAAGAATGCCTATTTTCCTCGAGATTGTACTGTAGTTTTGTTTGGGACTCCAAGGAAAATTGAGATGCTGGAATTTGGGCTTTTTAACTCTCAACCTCTTCTAAAAGATGAACTTAATTAGCACACTCACCCCCAACCATGGCCATGTGCAGGTATTACCGGCACTGAGCAGTTTACCTTAGGTGGGATATATTCAAAAGAAGAGTCTGGAGATAGAAGGGTATCTTTAGGAAGATGAGGTTTCTGCCTGCTGGCTACTTGGAGGAGGGTCAGTTTCTGTTTGGAAAGAAAACACATAGTGTATGCTGCAGGGCAGCCACTGGGAATGTTAATGGCTAAAACATAAAGACTCCTAAGATAGCTTAATTTAAACCATAGTAAAGTGAGGCAAGTTAATAGTAAAGTAGGTTGAAGGACTCACTTTAGAAGATCAGCATTAGATTCAGAAAAGAGCAGATTAAAAAATGTGTGTTTATACCATTTTGAAATGCACATGACTGTATTACATGGAAACTTGACACAGACCTCAAAAATAGAGCCAACTCATCATACTCGGGGCTGCTCCCAAGAGCTGACCTCAATTACAACAGGGTCTCCCAGGGCTTATTAAAGTGGGTGGGAAGCTGTGTTACCTGCTTGATGATTTCATTTTCTCGGAGAAGCTGCTGATTTTGCTCACACACTTCTCGCATCTTCTCAAGTTCTTCATCCTATTTCCAGATAGTGCAGTGATAGGTGGGGTTATTTTGGGCACTACATGTGGGTTACCAAACAACTCACATAGATGAAAACATACTGCTGCCAAGTCGCTGGCAGCAGATGGTTTTTGCACAGCAGGCATTGGCACCCAGAAAAATGCCTGATTCCCACCAGTTCCTAGGTGTCCTGAATGCCACTTCTATTCCAACACTCCCAAGTCGTCCTGACCACACTCACAGGAACCATGTGCTCTGCCCTAAATGCTTTCCTTATTCTTTTCTGTTTTCTAGCCTTGCATCTCTTATTCATTCACATCAGGATGCTGATTAAGAGACCAAAATGGACAGTTAGCTTTGTTTCTTTCAAGTCGAGAGATGCTTTTGTTCACCGTTCTAAAGACAGGCTAGGCATTTTATTTGCTACTCTCATAAGCCTACTTAAACTTCCTGGCACTTAAGACAACTAGATTCATGATTCGTGCATACGACCTTAACTAGTTTGGTTATGTCTTTGATGGGAGGTGCCAAGGAAACTCTCGAGACTGGTGGTTCAGGGAAAAAAAAAAAAGATTCTAAGTTGGATAAAATAGTGCTCCAACATGCTACTAAAGGGTGTGGTGTTCCCAGCCTCTGGAAGAGATTCAGACCTCAGGCACTTTACAAACATGTCAGGTCTCAGCTCAAAACAAGCTCAGGAAGAGACAGCTGAATGCCCCTAGGATTCTGTGGGATGACTGAACTTTCTCAACTCTTTTAGGGCTCAGGGCTGAGGCAAAGAACCAGGAGGCCTCAAAGTCTGGCATGGAGTATGTACTGTCATTTCTGTACCGCGAAGGAGGTTATTCTATGTGTGGTTACATTCTAAATACCTCTAAATTGATCAAATAGGGCCAAAAGGCCGCAGAGGTTACTAGTATAAATCTCTTTTCAGTGGTTACTCTCTGCTGAGAGTACAATGGTGTAAATCAGACAGGATTCTCAGCCAGCCTCGTGGATCCCACCTCTGGAGACCTTTGCCTCGTTATCATACCTGACACTTCAGTGTGCTCAGCAGCTGTTGTTCCTTTTCACTGACCGACTCCTCTAGCTGCTTCTCTGCCATTTGGCTTTGCTGCAGTTGGCTGAGCAGGTATAGCACCTAGGGACAAAGGAGTAAGAAAGAGGAAAAAGGAATTCCGGCTTAGTTCAAGCAGGGACCCAGATGACTCCTCTGATTTAGAAGTACGGGTTGCATTTTGTTCTCATGGCCTGAAGTAGTAAGCACGGCCACAATGTTACTCTCAGTGTTAACGCTGGAGGCTAAGAGCCACTGTATGTGTACACTTCGACAAGTAATTTCTCTCAAGTTCCTCGCTTGGAAAACTTGAAAAAGACTATGGGGTCTTTTGAAGGGAACTTCATATCCCTCCTACTGTCTTTTTATTAAAAAAAATTTTCTCCCCACTATCTTTTTAAAACTAATAACAAAAAGCAATGACCCTTTGTTTCTCAGTATAGTTTCTTGGCTTGCCAGAGTTTACCTTCTCTTGGTGCTGTTGCTCCACTCTGACCAGCTCTGCCTGTAACTCTGTCTCTATTTCAGCAAAATGATTTCGTTCCTCAAACAGCATCTTCTGCATATCAGCACAGCTGGCCTTGTTCTGTTTCAGGCTGCTTTCAAGCTTGCTGACCTGTATTTTGGAGGAGACCAGCTGGAAGGGATAAAAGAAGATCAGTTTATTTGGAGAATGGCCACCTTTCCCCATTCATTAGGCAGGAAAATGTCAGCTTTCCTGAAATGGACTGAGAAGAGTTCCTCCATGTCCAAGTCCATTCTTCTTTTTCTATGTCATATGGAATCTCCCACTGAATAGTAACAACGCTACCCAGGCCAAGAGCCCATATTTCTGTTGAGATAGATCTCTTAGAGTTAGAAGCCACTGCTGAGGTCATTTAATCTCTTGCTCTGTCTCCAGGCGAGAATAAACTGAACACAAACAGTATCTGACAACTCCAAGTTCTGAGATTTAAGATTTTCTTCCTTCGTCTTAAAGAGAAACCCATAGGGCACACCCTTATTGCCAATTATGGCCCATCTCAGAATGTCTGTGTTCACATGTTGGAACTAGTAGACACATTAGCTGGGACTGTTGATCTGGCTCTTCAGGCTAGAGTGATATCCTTTGCTGGCCTAGTTTTATAGTCTCTGCTGGCCCACACTGTGAACATCATAAATACCACTGTTCATAAGACTAAACAGGATTGCCTTGGTAGGGCAAATATGGTCACCCAATAAAAAAATGTATAAAGGATAACATTGCTCAAACTTCCAGAGTTGGAGTTTGTATGCTTGTCTCAGAGTGAAAATGCCTCAGTCACCAGAGTTGATCAACTTCAGTCCCTCTTGTGGCAATGTAAGATGATACATTATTTTAGGGTCAGTGAGGATGGATTTTCCTTAAGATGGATTCATCTTTACATGTGAAAAGATGATTAGGTTTCCTCTTTTCTAGATTGTATCTTAAACTTTTTGAATATACATGTCATAGGTGTTTCAAAAAGCAGTAAATATAAGAGCTTATGTTTAATCAGTGGCCTACTATGGCATCCTGATATTTTCCCAATAATAATAGCAGATGTTTAATGAGTACTTTCTACGCGTCAGGCATGACAGGTATCAGTTTGTAAGTCCTATATTTTTCTAAGTGAATGGCTTGTACTTGTCCACACCAGCCTTTACCCATAAAATGATTTCTCTAATGCTAGTGTCATTGCAGTTTCCAGCATGAAAAGTGGCAATAGCACTATGACAGTATTCCAAGATAACATCTTATTTCAACCTACCAAGACAGACCCCTAATTCTTGGTAGGGAAGAGTGATGCTTACCTCTCCAATTAAATATTTCAGGGCACACTTGGCTTCCAGAATGGTAGTGATACTCTCCCAGCGGTGTTTTGGCCTGTCTTCACTTTCTGCATCCAGCAACTTCTGCTGTAGGTCAGCAATCTGAGCACTCCTTCAGGGAAAGAAACAGTGAGACTCATTGCTAGTATCCCTAACACCAAGGAGAGGGGAAGAGCTCTATGGAGAAACTTCAAATAGTTTTATGGATGGAGGTACCAGTTAAATATCTTTTTTTTCTTATTTTTTAAAATGTTTGTTTATCTTTGAGAGAGAGAGAGAGAGAGAGAGAGAGAGAGCGAGCGCACAAGTGGGGCAGAGGCAAAGAGAGACAGGGACATAGAATCTGAAGCAGGCTCCAGGCTCTGAGCTGTCAGCACAGAGCCCAATGCGAGGCATGAACCTGAGCTAAAGTCGAGATCATGCATGACCTGAGCTAAAGTTGGACGTTTAGCTGACTGAGCCACCGAGGCGCCCCTCAGTTAAACATCTTTTAAATAATGATTGAGTCATCTGGTTAGGATTTTATACAGTATCTCCATTCTTGATGCAAAGGGAATCCAAGAGACTATCTTGGTTTTATTTCATTAAATACAGGTCGAAATAAATGGGTCATATAGTGGGATTTGGAAATATTTGTATCAGTAGGGCTTTTGTTGTAGTGCACTGACTGTAATGTGACTTTGTCTTGAGGCCATTTAAGTTCAGACTGTGATATAGTGGCTCAACCATGCAAGAGTAAGAGTCATGTTGGAGACCTCAAAGAAAAACAAAATCTCAAAAGAACAAGCAGGTAAATGTTCTTTGCTGGGATCCAATACCAAATTGATACATATGGCTAATGTTGCGAGAGGTTACCTTGAAGTGCCTGGCACAGGACTGAGAAGTTTCTAAGAAGACTGGATACCATTGACCCTGATTATAACTTACAGATACTTTCAGATCAGGTATGGCCTGAGACCAAGGTTTACACAATAATGCAGTTTCGTTAATAGCTTCCTTCTCAAATTTGCTATGTGTCTGGTGAGAGGTAGTATACCAGCATATGTGTGACGTGCTGCTCTGTAAGGTACTATAAAAGATGGGTACCAAAATAATCTAAGGTGGCAGTTCTCAAATCTTGGAGTTTCAGGACCCCTCTACACTCTTTTTTTTTAAGTATTTATTTTTGAGAGAGAGAGAGAGAGAGAGACAGAGAGAGAGAGAGAGACAGAGCACGAGCAGGAGAGGGGCACAGAGAGATGGGGACAGAGTCCAAAGCGGGCTCCAGGCTCTGAGCTGTCAGTACACAGCCCGATGTGGAGCTCGAACCCATGAGCTGTGAGATCATGACCTGAGTTGAAGTCAAATGCCCAACTGACTGAACCACCCAGGTGCCCCAGGACCCCTCTACACTCTTAAGAATGACTGAGGACCTCTGAGAAACTCTGTTTATATACATTATACCTATAGGTATTTACAGTATTGAAAGTAAAACTGAGAAAAAATTAAGTATTTATTAATTCACTTAAGATAACAAAAAGCCATTGTGATATATTTTATGAAAAATACATTTTCTTTTTTTTTTTTTTTTAATTTTTTTTCCAACGTTTTTATTTATTTTTGGGACAGAGAGAGACAGAGCATGAACGGGGGAGGGGCAGAGAGAGAGGGAGACACAGAATCGGAAACAGGCTCCAGGCTCTGAGCCATCAGCCCAGAGCCCGACGCAGGGCCTGAACTCACGGACCGCGAGATCGTGACCTGGTTGAAGTCAGACACTTAACCGACTGCGCCACCCAGGCGCCCCGAAAAATACATTTTCTAAAACAAAAAATAATTTGGTGAGAAGAGTGGGATTGTTTTACATTTTTACAAATCTCTGTAATATCTGGCTTCATAGAAGACAGCTGGATTCTCACATCTCCCTCTGCAACCAGTCTTTTGTGATGTGTTCTGGTTGAAATTAACATCTTTGTTAATTGTCTTTAATCTGGCCTCTCATAGATATGTAGTTGGACAAAGGAGGAGCATTTTAATAGCCTATTCAGGTAATTGTGGATAGATACTCTTCTTTGTGATTATACTAAAACCCTGCAAGTGGTAGTTCCCTAAAGTTGAAATGTGGAATTGGAAACCATTACTAGTAAACTTTTCTTACTCCCTTATGTTAAAATCCAACGGTCTATCTTGCAATCTCAATGGTTCTTTTACCCTTACAGGCTTCTGTAACATCATCTGGAGAATGTTGAGTGATGCAAAGTCTCCAAATGCGAACACATTTCATGATGTAATATAAAAAAATAAAAAATTGTTAACATCACTACTGGTCTCATCAGAAAAGTTATGAAAAACTGTCAAGCTCAATAGTGGCAGACAAAAATTTTCCGAAGTTCTAAGTTTTGCTTGAAAGCTCAAATTCTAACTTTGGTGATAAACACTGCCAGTTGTTTTCCTTGAAGCGACGGGCTCACTCTGTTCACTTTTCAGCAAAGTGTCTGCCAAGTACTGAAGTCTGAATAACCATAGTTTGTCAGTCATTCTTTCAAAGACAACTAATGTTCCATGGAAAAACAATCGTACAAGTGCTTTTCCTCCAGACAACTCTCAGACTTTAGCACAGAGCACAAGTAGTCTGTGTTCTTCCCGTTCTGTCATGCAGAATACTAAATAGATTTGAACTCAAGGGTTGAGATTTAATGAAATTAACAATTTTTACTGCTTTAACAAAGCCATTCTTTTTTTTTTTTTTACTACTTAAAAAAAATGTGGGGCTTGAACTCATGACCCCAAGATCAAGAGTATCATATTCTACCGATTGAGCCAGCCAGGTGCCCCTATCAAAGCCAGTCTTAAGTAAAACTGACTTAAAAATAAAAGCTGAGAGTGTGTGGTGGTGACCGCTAGTACAGATTGGTGCCACTGCTCTAATTCAAGCTAAGGTCTGAGCAGTTTTGTCCACTGTTGCTTTGCATGGTCATGGCAAATGTCAATATGGTAAAAATGGCAAATGTCATAATATTATTATGAAAATAGTTCTGATTGCTCAGAGACCCCTAGGGGTTTGTGGGCCACGCTTTGAGAACTCTGGTGTAATATATAGTCCTTTCCTTCAACAAGCTTATGATCAATTTATATCAACAAGACTAATAAATGTAAAAAATTAACAAATATAAAGATGACATCTGTTGTACCATATGATTGGGTACTGTAAGTTCTGAAGGAGTTTAGAGAAGAGGAGGATTAATGGGAGATGAAGAGTCAGGGAAGGCTTCTCGGAAGAGGTGAGCTAGAACACTTCAGAACTGTCAGTTGGTCATATGGCCTTTCCTGTCTCCTCTGATAATTCATGTCCCTTAGGTCTTTTAAAATTTACTTTATGTCTCTGGGGCGCCTGGGTGGCGCAGTCGGTTAAGCGTCCGACTTCAGCCAGGTCACGACCTCGCGGTCCGTGAGTTCGAGCCCCGCGTGGGGCTCTGGGCTGATGGCTCAGAGCCTGGAGCCTGTTTCTGATTCTGTGTCTCCCTCTCTCTCTGCCCCTCCCCCGTTCATGCTCTGTCTCTCTCTGTCCCAAAAATAAATAAACGTTGAAAAAAAAAATTTAAAATTTAGTTTATGTCTCATCAACTTTAGGAAAATCCCCTTGGATAAACTCACCTCTGTTTCATTACTCTCTACTTGGTACCTGTTTAACATTTAATCATTTAATTATGCACAGTGGTGTGCAGGTAAATGTTTAACAACCAACACTTAAAAAACCAGACCTGATTTGTAGCTTTTGCTAGTTTCTGTAGCATAAATGTGTGGCAAGCTATCAATGGTTTACAACAGTCCTGAAATTTTAACAAATGATTCCAATACACCACTATATCATTATACTATTTCTACTTCAGAGCAAGGAATGCCACCTACTTTCTATATATCCCAACTGCATACATCCAGTGCAACACAAAGCAGACACTCAAATGTTGAGTGATTTATAGATGTATCCAAAGATAAACAGCTAGTGTGTGTTGCTAAAAACAAATTAAATGATCTTTAAGGTCTTCTGGGCAATACAATTCTATTATCGTAAGACATTCTAAAATCTCTGTCAAAGTTTGATTCCTTCTAGATATCATAGATACTTAAAAGATAGTAATAGTAACTAGAGCAGCATAAGTTATGGTATTAGAGCCAGAAAAGGAGAAAAAGAGAACGTTCACTGAGCACTTCTAATATGCCAAGTACTGTGTTATGTACTTTATTTACTAATGTAATTTAATGCTTATGATAACTTTCCTTATATATCTACTTTGCTGATGATATCTAAACTTCTCTTCCTTCTGTACTGTAGCTCTTTTAGTATCAGTTCTTGACTTCCTCTAAAATTTTGTTTTTAGCCAGTTCTGCATTTCAGAGATACTAAGATGTGGTGCATCATAAAGAGCATGTGTTTTGGAATTAGACCAGGTTTCGAATCCCGACTCTGTATAACCTTTAGCACATTTCTTAAGATTTCTGAACTTCTGTTTAGATCTTTATTTAAATTTTATTTGAGAGAGCACAAGAGAGCACGCAGGTGGGGGCCATGGGAAAGAGAGAGAATCCCAGGCTCCATGCTCAGCAAGGAGCCCAATGCAGGGCTTGATCCCACAACCCTGGGATCATGACCTGAGCCAAAATCCAGAGTTGGACGTTAACTGACTGAGCCACCCAGGTGCCCCTGTTTAATCTTTAAAGTCAAATGAATAATACCACATAAAATGTAATAATACCTCATAGGGTATTATGAGGAGGCAATGAGAGGAGGCAATGAGAAAATGTACCCAACATGTCTAGTGAAGTGTGTGGTTCAAAAGAATTGCTATGTTCTCTCATTTCTCTACCATCAGAAAGCCTTTGAAAAACAAGCTTTTGAATCACTGGATTGATGGGTTCTCTTTTGATTCCAGGCATAAATTTTTATAAATTACAATGCCTTAGAGACAGTCCCATTACCTGAGTTCCATTTCAGTCTCTAGGCTTTCAATTTTCTTTGTAATGGAATCCTCGGACTCAGAAACTTGACCACGCAGTTCAGCAAGCGAGAATGTACGCCTCTGTAAAGAACAGTGGGAATGAGGGTGAAGTGCTAAAAGGAAAGTAACCCTCCAAAGCTGTGAGGGTTTCTGGGGAGTGCAGTCTGATTATTGATCATGTATTTCCATAAGGGCACTTACCCGGAGTTTTGGAGGTGGATTCTCCCCAAATTCCTTTTTTTCTTTGAGTTGAGCCACATCCTGAGCCAGGATCTTCCTATCTTCAAGAAGGTCATTTAGATGGCGTTTGGCTTCCTCAGTACTGACCATAACCTCAACTTCATTTCCAAGCCAATTCTAGAAGAGAAATTAGTGATGTTGGGTTAGGAATGAGGAATCACTGGCCCATGGGCTAGATTCAGCTCCAGACTTAAATTTCACTCAGAACAGAGCCCACATAAGTAGAAGTGAGATTTCCATTCATGCCCACACTCACCAAAAATTGTAATAGCTCTCCAAGAGCCTTAAACAGAAATCTCCCAGAAGGTCACAAGAAAGAGGCTTTCTGCAGAAAATCTTTCTCTAGATATCCTAGTATTTTTATACATCGTCTTTGCCTTCTCCATTTTCTCCTTAACTTTTGTCCTTAACTAGTCCTGATAAGGAATTGAAGTATATTTTGATCATCTGATAAAGAATTGAAGTATATTTTGATCATCTGTTGATTTTAATAAAGATACCCATTCTTGTTTAAAAATTTTTTTAGTTGACACATACTTTTACATTCGTTTCCTATGTACAACATAGTGATTCAGTATCTTTATATGTTATGCTATGCTCACCACAAGTATAGCTACCATCTGTCACCATACAACACTATTACAATATCACTGACTATATTGATGCTGTTCCTTTTATTCCCATGACTTCATCCCATAACTGGAAGCCTGTACCTCCCACTCCCCTTCACCCATTCTGCCCATCCCTCCATCCCTCTTCCCTCTGGCAACCTTCAGTTTGTTTTCTGTTTTTATAGATCTGCTTTTTGTTTATTTATTTTGTTTTTTTAGATTCCATATGAGTGAAATCATATGGTAATTATCATTCTTGATCTGCCTTATTTCACTTAGCATAATACCCTAGAGGTATTAGGTTCATCCGTGTTGTTGCAAATGGCAAGATCTCACCCTTTTTATGGCTGTGTAATATTCCAGTGTGTGTGTGTGTGTGTGTGTGTGTGTGTGTGTGTGTGTGTGTGTGTATGACATCTTCCTTACCCATTCATCTATCAATGGACACTTGGGTTGCTTCCACATCTTGGCTATTGTAAATAACACTGCCATAAACATGGGGTGCAAATATCTTCAAATCAGTGTTTTCATTTTCTTTGGGTAAATACCCAGTAGCAGAATTACTGGATCATATGGTATTTCTATTTTTTAATTTCAGGAACCTCCATACTGTTTTCCACAGTGGCTGTACCAATCTACATTCCCACCAACAATGCATGAGGGTTCCTTTTTCTCCACATCCTCGCAAACACGTGTTATTTTTTGTCTTTCTGGTTTTAGCCATTCTGACAGGTGTAAGGTGATATCTCGTTGTGGCTTTCATGTGCATTTCTCTGATGATTAGTGTGATGTTGAGCATCTTTTAGTGTACCTGTTGGCCATCTGTATGTCTTCTTTGGAAAAATGTCTATTCTGGTCTTCTGTCCATTATTTGATCAGATTGTTTGGATTTTTGGTGTTGACTTGTAGAAGTTCTTTATATATTTTTGATATTAATCCCTTATCAGATATATCATTTGCAAATATCTTCTCCCATTCAGTAGGTTGCTCTTTTGTTTTGTTGTGAATTCGTTTATCAGTTCTAGCAGTTTTTTGGTGGAGTCTTTAGGGTTCCTATATATAGTATCATGTCATGTGCAAATTGTGACAGTTTTACTTCTTCCTAACTGATTTGGATTCCTTTTATTTCTTTTTGTTGTCTGACTGCTGTGGCTAGGACCTCCAGTACTATTTTGAATAGAAGTGTTGACAGTGAACATCCTTGTCTTGTTCCTGACCTTGGGGAACAGCTCTCGGTTTTTCCCCATTTAGGATGACATTAGCTGTGGGTTTTTCATATATGGCTTTTACCATGTTGAGATATGTACCCTCTAAACCTACTTTGTTGAAGGGTTTTTATAATGAATGGATATTGTACTTGGACAAATGTTTTTCCTACATCTATTGAAATCATCATATGGTTCTTACTCTTTCTCTTATTGATGTGATATATCATGTTGATCGATTTGTTAATATTGAACTACCCTTGCATCCGAGGAATAAATCTCACTTGATCTTGGTGAATAATTCTTAATATATTGTTGGATTCTAGTTGCTGGTATTTTGTTGAGGATCTCTGCATCTATGTTCATCAGAGATACTGGTCTTTAGTTACTCTTTTCTTTGTGATGTCTTTGTCTGGTTTTGTTATCAGGGTAATGTTGGCCTTATAGGATGAATTTGGAAGTTTACCTTTTTCTATTTTTGCAATAGTTTGAGAAGAATAGGTATTAACTCTTCTTTAAATGTTTGGTAGAATTTGCCTCTGAAGCCATCTGGCCCTTGAATTTTGTTTGTTGGGAGTTTTGTTTTTTGTTTTAATATAATTTATTGTCAAGTTGGCTAACATACAGTGTATACAGTGTGCTCTTGGTTTTGGGGGTAGAGTCCTGTCATTTACTGTTTACATACAACACCCAGAGCTCATCTCAACAAGCGCCTGCCTCAATGCCCATCAACCATTTTCCCCTCTCCTCTGGCCCCCCCCCCCCCCGCCCCCAGGAGTTTTTGATTGCCAATCCAATTTTTAAAAATTTCTTTAAATGTTTTTATTTTATTTTTGAGAGAGAGAGACACACAGTGAGAGCAGGGGAGGGGCAGAGAGAGATACAGACAGAATCTGAAGTAGGCTCCAGGCTCTGAGATGTCAGCACAGGGTCCGACATGGAGCTTGAACTCACAGACTGCAAGATCATGACCTAAACCAAAGTCAGATGCCCAACTGACTAAGCCACCAGGCACCCCCCGATCCAATTTCTTTGCTGGTAAGTGGTCTGTTCACATTTTCTATTTCTTCCTGGTACAGTTTTGGCAGTTCATATACTTCTAAGAATTTATCCATTTTTTTTCTACGTTGTCCAATTTGTTGCCATGTAGTTTTTCATAATATGCTCTTAGAATGGTTTGTATTTCTGTGTTGTTGGTTATTTCTCCTCACTCATTTGTGATTTCTATTTTAGTCCTTTCTCTCTTTTTCTTGATAAGTCATTTGAGAGGTTTATCAATTTCATTGTTTTTTTTTTTTTTTTTTTGCAAAGAACCAGCTTCTGGTTTCATTGATCTATTCTATTGTTGTTGTTGTTGTTTTACTTTCTATATATCATTCATTTTTGCTCCAATCTTTATTATTCCTTCCTTCTGGTGGTTTTAGGTTTTGTTTGTTGTTCTTTTAGCTCCTTTAGGTATAAGGTTAGGTTGTTTACCTTGGATTTTTCTTGCTTGTTGAGGTAGGCTTATATTGCTATAAGCTTCCCTTTTGGAATCACTTTTGCTGTATTCCAAAGGTTTTGGACATTGTGTTTTCATTTCTATTTGTTTCAATGTACTTTTTAATTTCTTCTTTGATTTCCTGGTTGATGTATTTATTGTTTAGTAGCATGTTATTTAACCTCCATGTAGTTGTGGTCTTTCCAGATATTTTCATGTGGTTGACTTCCAGTTTCATAGCATCGTTGGTCAGAAAAGGTTCATGGTATGACTTCCATCTTCTTGAATTTGCTGAGTTGAGGCTTGTTTTGTGGGCTCATATGTAATCTATTCTGGAAAACGTTTCTCTGTGCACTTGAAAAGACTGTATTCTGCTGTTTTAGGATGGAATATTCTGAATATATCTGTTAAATTCACATGTTCCAGTGTGTCATTCAGAGCCATTTTTCCTTGTTTATTTTCTACTTAGATATCTGTCCATTGGTGTTAAGTGGGGTATTAAAGTCCTATACTATTTTTGTGTTATTATTATTTTGTGTTATTATACTATTATTGATTTGTTCCTTCACATTTACTAACTGTTTTATGCATTTGGGTGCTCCTGTTCTGGGTGCATATTTACACTTGTTATATAGTCTTGTTGGATTGTGCCCTTTATTATTGTATAGTGTCCTTCTTTGTCTCTTGTAACATTCTTTGTTTTTTTAAATTTTTTTTAAATGTTTTTTTACCTTTTGAGAGAGAGAGCGAGCGAGCACAAGAAGGGGAGGGGGAGAGAGGGAGGGAGACACAGAATCCGTAGCAGGCTCCAGGCTCTGAGCTGTCAGCACAGAACCTGACGCGGGGCTCGAACCCATGAACCATGAGATCATGACCTAAGCCGAAGTTGGACGCTTAACTAACTGAGCCACCCAGGTGCCCCCAACATTCTTTGTTTTAAAGTCTATTTTGTTTTATATTAAGTATTGTTCTTCTGGCTTTTTGCCAGATAGATGTTTCTCCATCCCCTCACTTTCAATCTGTAGGTGTCTTTAGGTCTAAAATAGGTCTCTTTTAAGCAGCATATAGATGGGTCTTTTTAAAAATTATCCATTCTGGGGCGCCTGGGTGGCGCAGTCGGTTAAGCGTCCGATTTCAGCCAGGTCACGATCTCGCGGTCCGTGAGTTCGAGCCCCGCGTCAGGCTCTGGGCTGATGGCTGGGAGCCTGGAGCCTGTTTCCGATTCTGTGTCTCCCTCTCTCTCTGCCCCTCCCCCGTTCATGCTCTGTCTCTCTCTGTCCCAAAAATAAATAAACGTTGAAAAAAAAAAAGAAAGTTATTATTGATAGATATGAATGCATTACCATTTTATTACTTGTTTTATAGTTGTTATTGAACATTTTCTCTGATCTTATTTTTGTTCTTCTTGCATGGTTTGCTGGGGTTTTTTTTTGTGATACATTTGGATTTCTTTCTCTTTATTCCTTGCATATTTATTAGTGGCTTTTGATTTGTGGTTACCATGAGGTTTGTAGATAACATCTACTTATAGAATTTTATATTAAGTTGATGGTCCTTTAAGTTTGAACTCATTTTTTACTCCTCTCCCTCCTACATTTTGGGTATATGATGTCATATTCTACATCTTTTTGTGAGTTTCTTGACTGATTTTTTACAGAAATATTCACTTTTACTGTGTTTGTGTTTCCTACCTTGATACTGTCATTTTTGATCTTTTCATTTCACACAAAGGGTCCCCTTTAATATTTCTTTCTGGTCTGGTTTAATGGTTATGAACACCTTTAGTTTTTGTTCTTCTGTAAAACTCTTTATCTTTCCTATTCTGAATGATAACTTTGCTAGATACAGTATTCTTGGCTGCAAATTTCCCCCATTCATCATTTTGAATATATCATGCACTCTTTCAGGCCTGGAAAATTTTTGCTGAAAAATGGGCTGCTAGCCTTATGGGGTTTTCCTTGCATGTTACTGTCTTCTTTGGTCTTGCTGGTTTAAACATTTTTTCTTTATCACTGTATTTGGCAATTTCATTACAATATGTCTTTGTATGGATATCCTTTTGTTGATTTTGTTGGAGGTTTTTTTTTTTTTTCAACATTTATTTATTTTTGGGACAGAGAGAGACAGAGCATGAACGGGGGAGGGGCAGAGAGAGAGGGAGACACAGAATCGGAAACAGGCTCCAGGCTCTGAGCCATCAGCCCAGAGCCTGACGCGGGGCTCGAACTCACGGACCGCGAGATCGTGACCTGGCTGAAGTCGGATGCTTAACCGACTGTGCCACCCAGGCGCCCCTGTTGGAGGTTTTCTATACCTCCTGGATCTGGATATCTGTTTCCTTCCCCAGATTAGGGAAGTTTTCAGCCGTTTCTTTAAAAAAATTTTTTTTTAATGTTTATTCATTTTTTTTGAAAGACAGACAGCATGAATGGGGGAAGGTCAGAGAGAGATGGAGACACAGAATCTGAAGCAGGTTCCAGGCTCTGAGTTGTCAGCACAGAGCCTGATGCGGGGCTTGAACTCATCAACAGTGAGATCATGACCTGAGCCGATGTTGGACACTTACCTACTGAGCCACCCAGGCAACTCTCAGCTATTTTTTAAATAAATTTTCTGTCCCCTCTTCTTTGTCTTCTTCTGGGACTCCTATAATATGAAGATTATTGTTTGATGGAGTCATTGAGTTCCCTACTTCTATTCTTGTTTTACATAATTCTTTTTTCCTTTTTTTGTTCAGCTTGATTACTTTTCATTTCTCTGTCTTCTAGGTCATTAATTCATTTTTCTGCTTCTTCTAGCCTGCTGTTCATTGCATCAGGTGTGTTTCTAATCTTGTTTGTTGCACACTTCATCTCTGATTGGTTCATTTTTATCTCTGTGTTAAGGGTCTCTCTGATATCTTCCACTCTTTTCCAAAGTCCAGTGAGTATCTCCATGATCATTGCTTTAAATACTCCATCAAGCAAGTTACTTATGTCTGTTTTGCTTAGATCTCCAGCCATGGCCTTGTCCTATTCTGTCATTTGGGACAAATTTATCTGTCTTCTCGTTTTGTCTAAGTCTCTGTGCCTATTTCTCTGTGTTAGAAAAGTCAGCTATATCTCCTGTTCTTGAAGGTAATGGTGTTATGAAGATGTTTTGTTGTCTGTTCCTTGTAGTGTCCCCTTTCTACAGAGCCTGGTGCTTTTGGGAGTGTCTCCAATGTGTACTCTGTGTGCACTGCATCTGTGTCCTGGCTGCTTTATCCTTCTGCCAGTTGTCTGCAGAGGCTTTCTTTGTTGGGGACAGTGTTTGGTCTCTGGCCTGAATCTGGCAATTGTTTACTAGGTATGCTCTGGTCTGCTTGTAAAATGGGACCTATTGCCACTGACACCGGAACTGAGGTTCTGCAAAACTCCCAGGTTGGCAGACACAGTGTGAGCTGGTGTTTGGGACAGTCTTCTGGGGGAGGGGGCTTGCCACACTTGGACTGAGGTGAGCGAGACTGAGAAGGGGGGTTTCACCACAGCATGGGTGAGCAGAGCTTCGTGTAAGCAAGTTAGGTAGTAAGTGTCAGTGCTGTGTTCCTGTAGGTGCCTTTGTGTTTATGCTGAGAGATAGCAGAGGGAAATAGTGTCTGCCAGTTTCTTTATTCCCAGAGAGGTCTTTCCATGAACGCTGCCTTTCTGGGCAAATGAGCAAATACCGAAATGAGCAAATACCCGCTCCACTGTGTGCTCAGGTGCTCTTCAGATCACCATTTCAATGCTGAATGTCCAGGCATTGTTAGCCTTCCTTCTCTCCAAGAGCAGTACAATGCCTTTCAGGGTCTATCTGAGCTAAGCCCATTGACCTTTAAGACCCCAGGCTTTAAGCTCCACTGGTTGTAAGAACTCACAAAATTTGGCCCCTCTCACTTTACAAACCAATTGCTATGGGGATTCATTTCCCCCATGTTGAGCTGCTCTGTGTGCTAGTCTGTCTCTCACCCTTCTCTACACTGCAGCTACCTCCCCACTGCAGTGGCCATGATCTTTTTTTCTCCCAAGTCCCATCTTTGCATTTCCTACCTTCTTTGATGTGGCCTCTTCTCTACCTTTAGTTGTGGAGTTTGTTCTGCCAGTCTTAAGGTTGATTTCTGGTCTATTTAGGATGATTTGATAGTTATCTAGTTGTGTTCATGGGATGAGGAGTGTCTAGGATGCTCCTACACTGCCACCATCTTCCCCTTCTCTCCCCTAACTCCACAGCTTTTAACACTTTGATCGTGTGATAGGATCAAGCACAGTCTTCCCTCCTTTTTGTCAGTGTAAACCATGATTTGAGATGTTGTATCATAAACTGGTGAGTGAACCACTGAGTTGCCAGAGGGAAGGGGGTTGGAAGGATAGGCAAAATGGGTGAAGAGCAGTGGGAGATACAGGCTTCCAGTTATGGAATGAATAAGTCATGAGAATAAAAGGCACTAGTGCTGGAATTGGTATTAAGGAAATGCTTGCTGACTGAAGGAATCATAACTATACAGATCCCTATATCTTATCTAAGAAAATTTTCAACATTCCTATATTCACGCATCTTTAATGAACTTAAACATAATCAAAGGCCTAGTGACTGAAGAGTGTATCAGAGAGAGACCGTAGAATGTACGTAATAAGGTTATATAATGATTATGAGAATATAATTCTAGATCCAGATTACATTGTAGCTCCTTCTATTCTTTTTTTTCTAAATATAATTTATTGTCAAGTTAGCTAACACACAGTGTATACAGTGTGCTCTTGGTTTCAGGAGTAGATTCCCCCAAGTAGCTCCTTCAATTCTTAGTGATTGGACCTGGAAGCAAGTCCTTTAGTCTCTCTGTGACTCACTTTTCTCATCTGTAAAATGAGGATCATAATCATCCCTATACCTCATAGGGTTGTTTTGAGAATTACATGATTAATATATAAAAAATATTTGACACTTCTTACTACATAATAAGTACTCCATAAATGTTAGCTTTTCTTACCTAAATCAAATAGAGTAACCCAGCATATCTATGGACAAGGCAGTTTGGGAGAAGTCTAGTGATCTCTTTAACTTCAAAATTACTGAAAACAGCTATTTCCTGAGTGCCTGCTATGAGCTAGGTACTGTGACAGAGTTGGGTAAAATTTAGTATCTGCTGCCTTCAGGAATCTTTCCTTCTTGTTTTGAAAGATTTTCCTGGTGAAAGTCCTTGATATTCTAAGATTTTGGTCACACATGCTAATATGTTAGCATCTGTTATAAGAGTTTCTTGTAAAAGTTTCAGTAGTTCAGCATGTGATTACTCAACAAAGAGTTTTTTCTTCTGCACACAGCTATAGCTACTGGTATATTCCTCAAAGATGTCTGCAAGCTTTCCTGAGGTCTCAATTTCAAGTTCGTTTACCTCAGGCAACCACTGATTTGTTTCTATTCCTAAAATTGTGTCATTTCGAGAATATTCATTAAATGGAATCCTATAGTATGTGAACTTTTGAGATTGGCTTTTTTCACTTAGCATGATGCCCTTATGATCCACCCAAGTGTATCAATAGTTTATTCCTTTTTTTTTTTTTTTTTTTTGCTGAGTAGTGTTCCACTGTATGGATATACTAATTTGTTTATACATTCTCCAGTTGAGAGACATTTGGATTGTAGTTTTTGGTGAATACAAATATAGCTGCTTTAAACACTGTCATATAGGTTTTCATGTGAATGCAAGCTTTCATTTCTAGAGGGTAAATGCCCAGGGATGGGATTGTTGGCTCATATATATATACATGTCTAATTTTATAAGAAAGTGACTAGCCATTTTCCGGAGTGGCTATACCATTTTATATTCCCACTAACAATGTATGATAATTCTATTTTCCCAGTATCCTTGGTATTGTCACTATATTTTATTGTAGCCATGCTAATAGGTGTGTAGTGTATCTTATCTGGGCCTTAATTTGCTTTTCCTTAATGGCTAATGATGTTGAATATATATCTTTTATTATTTTAGAAAGAAAGGGGGAGAGAGAGAGAGCGTGAGCAGGGGAGAAGGTCAGAGGGAGACAGAGAGAAAGAGACAGAGAGAGAGAGAGAGAGAGCATCTTAAGCAGGCTCCATCCACAGCATGGAGTCTGACACGGGGCTCAATCCCAGGACCCTGGGATCATGACTTGAGCTGAAATCAAGAGTTGGATGCTCAACCAACTGAGCCACCTAGGTGCCCCTGTTGAATATCTTTTCATGTGCTTATTTGCCATCTGCGTATTTTCTTTCATCAAGTATCTGCTCAGGTGTTTTGCCCATTATCTAATTGAGTTATTTGTTTTCTTATTTTTGGGTTTAATAAATCCTTTATGAATTCTGGATATGATTCCTTTGTCAGATATGTAATTTGCAAATATTTTTTCTAGTCTAAGGTGTATTTACTTATTTATTTATTTAAAGTTTATTGGGGCGCCTGGGTGGCGCAGTCGGTTAAGCGTACGACTTTAGCCAGGTCACGATCTCGTGGTCCGTGAGTTCGAGCCCCACGTCAGGCTCTGGGCTGATGGCTCAGAGCCTGGAGCCTGTTTCTGATTCTGTGTCTCCCTCTCTCTCTGCCCCTCCCCCGTTCATGCTCTGTCTCCCTCTGTCCCAAAAATAAATAAACGTTGAAAAAAAATTTTTTTATTTAAAGTTTATTTATTTATTATGAGAGAGAGAGAGCCCACATGAGTGGCAGAGGGACAGAGGGAAACAGAGAGAGACAGAGAGAAAGAGAGAGAGAGAGAGAGAGAGAGAGAGGGAGAGAGAGAGAGAATCCCAAGTAGGCTCCACACTGCCAATGTGGAGCTCAATGCGGGTCACAAACTATGAGATTATGACCTGAGCCTAAGTCAAGAGTTGGAAGCTTAACTGACTGAGCCACTCAGGCATGTCACTTATTTTTTTGAACATTGTCTCCCTAGGGTCTTTACCAGAGCAGAAGTTCTTAGTTTTGGTGAAGCCTAATATATTCACTTTTTCTTTATGTATTATGCTTATGATGTCACTGAAATTTTTATCTTATGTTTTCTTGTAGAAGTGTCACAGTTTTAGGTTTTACATGTATGTATGTATGTATGTATGTATGTATGTATGTATGTATGTAGGCTTCATGCCCAGCACAGAGCCCAATGCAGGGCTTGAACTCACGACCCTGAAATCAACACCTGAGCTGAGATTAAGAGTTGGGACACTTAACCAACTGAGCCACTCAGGCACCCCCAGGTTTTACATTTAGATCTATGGTCTACTTTGAGTTCATTTTTGTATAAGGTGCAAGGTTTAGGTTAAAGTGGTTTGTTTGTTTTTGTCTATGGTATCTAATTGCTCCACAACATTTGTTGAAAACTCTCTGCTACTTATTAATTGTGACACCTTGGGAAATCATCTAACCTC
>NW_024420375.1:2394178-2475355 GCF_014898765.1 Herpailurus yagouaroundi | reverse complement strand
AGACTCCACCAAAAGTCTGCTAGAACTGATACATGAATTCAGCAAAGTTGCAGGATACAAAATCAATGTACAGAAATCAGTTGCATTCTTATACACTAACAATGAAGTAACAGAAAGACAAATAAAGAAACTGATCCCATTCACAATTGCACCAAGAAGCATAAAATACCTAGGAATAAATCTAACCAAAGATGTAAAGGATCTGTATGCTGAAAACTATAGAAAGCTTATGAAGGTAATTGAAGAAGATTTAAAGAAATGGAAAGACATTCCCTGCTCGTGGATTGGAAGAATAAATATTGTCAAAATGTCAATACTACCCAAAGCTATCTACACATTCAATGCGATCCCAATCAAAATTGCACCAGCATTCTTCTCGAAACTAGAACAAGCAATCCTAAAATTCATATGGAACCACCAAAGGCCCCGAATAGCCAAAGTAATTTTGAAGAAGAAGACCAAAGCAGGAGGCATCACAATCCCAGACTTTAGCCTCTACTACAAAGCTGTCATCATCAAGACAGCATGGTATTGGCACAAAAACAGACACATAGACCAATGGAATAGAATAGAAACCCCAGAACTAGACCCACAAACGTATGGCCAACTAATCTTTGACAAAGCAGGAAAGAACATCCAATGGAAAAAAGACAGTCTCTTTAACAAATGGTGCTGGGAGAACTGGACAGCAACATGCAGAAGGTTGAAACTAGACCACTTTCTCACACCAGTCACAAAAATAAACTCAAAATGGATCAAGGACCTGAATGTGAGACAGGAAACCATCAAAACCTTAGAAGAGAAAGCAGGAAGAGACCTCTCTGACCTCAGCCATAGCAATCTCTTACTCGACACATCCCCAAAGGCAAGGGAATTAAAAGCAAAAGTGAATTACTGGGACCTTATGAAGATAAAAAGCTTCTGCACAGCAAAGGGAACAACCAACAAAACTAAAAGGCAACCAACGGAATGGGAAAAGATATTTGCAAATGACATATCGGACAAAGGGCTAGTATCCAAAATCTATAAAGAGCTCACCAAACTCCACACCCGAAAAACAAATAACCCAGTGAAGAAATGGGCAGTAAACATGAATAGACACTTCTCTAAAGAAGACATCCGGATGGCCAACAGGCACATGAAAAGATGTTCAGCGTCGCTCCTTATCAGGGAAATACAAATCAAAACCACACTCAGGTATCACCTCACGCCAGTCAGAGTGGCCAAAATGAACAAATCAGGAGACTATAGATGCTGGAGAGGATGTGGAGAAACGGAAACCCTCTTGCACTGTTGGTGGGAATGCAAATTGGTGCAGCCGCTCTGGAAAGCAGTGTGGAGGTTCCTCAGAAAATTAAAAATAGACCTACCCTATGACCCAGCAATAGCACTGCTAGGAATTTATCCAAGGGACACAGGAGTACTGATGCATAGGGGCACTTGTACCCCAATGTTCATAGCAGCACTCTCAACAACAGCCAAATTATGGAAAGAGCCTAAATGTCCATCAACTGATGAATGGATAAAGAAATTGTGGTTTATATACACTATGGAATACTACGTGGCAATGAGAAAAAATGAAATATGGCCTTTTGTAGCAACGTGGATGGAACTGGAGAGTGTGATGCTAAGTGAAATAAGCCATACAGAGAAAGACAGATACCATATGGTTTCACTCTTATGTGGATCCTGAGAAACTTAACAGGAACCCATGGGGGAGGGGAAGGAAAAAAAAAAAAAGAGGTTAGAGTGGGAGAGAGCCAAAGCATAAGAGACTGTTGAGAACTGAGAACAAACTAAGGGTTGATGGGGGGTGGGAGGGAGGAGAGGGTGGGTGATGGGTATTGAGGAGGGCACCTTTTGGGATGAGCACTGGGAGTTGTATGGAAACCAATTTGACAATAAATTTCATATATAAATAAACAATAAATAAATAAAAATAAAAAAAAAAAAGAAGACATCCAGATGGCTAACAGACATATGAAAAGATGCTTATCATTACTCATCATCAGGGAAATATAAATCAAATCCATAATGAGATACTACCTCACAGTAGTCAGAATGGCTAAAATTCACAACATAGGAAACAACAGATGTTGGTGAGGATGCTGAGAAAGGGGAATGCTTTTTCACTGTTGGTTGGAATGCAAACTGGTGCAGCCACTCTGGAAAATAGTATGGAGGTTCCTCAAAAAATTAAAAATAGAACTACCCTATGACCCAATAATTACACTACTAGGTATTTATATAAAGGATACAATAATGCTGATTCAAAGGGGTACATGCACCCCAATGTTTATAGCAGCACTATCAATAATAGCCAAATTATGGAAAGAGCCCGAATATCCATCAACTGATGAATGTATAAAGGAGATATGGTGTATATATATACAATGGAATACTACTTGGTGATCAAAAGGAATGAAATCTTGCCATTTGCAACAACGTGGATGGAACTAGAGGGTATTATGCTAAGCAAAATAAGTCAGGCAAAAAAAGACAAATATATGATTTTGCTCATATGTGGAGTAAAAGAAACACAACAGATGAACATAGGGCAAGGGAAGGAAAAAAAGATAAAAACAGAGAGGGAGGAAAACTATAAGAGACTCTTAAATACAGAGAACAAACTGAGGGTTACTGGAGGGGAGGTGGGTGGTAGGATGGGCTAAATGGTGATGGGCATTAAGGAGGGCACTTGTTGAGATAAGCACTGGGTGTTATATGTAAGTGATGAATCACTGGGTTCTACTCCTGAAACCAATACTATACTGCATGTTAACTAACTTGAATTAAAATAAATAAAAAAAAAATAACGTGACAAAATTTATATGTTCTGACAATGAAAACTTACAACAAACTAAGAATACATAAGAACTTCCTCAGTCTGATAAAGGGTATCTATGAAAAACTTAAGGTAATGTCATGCTTAATGGTGAAAGACTGAATCCTTTCCCCAAGATCAGGAAAAATAGAATGGTTTCTACTATCAACACTCCTATTCAACATCATCCTGAAGGTCCAAGCTGATGTAATAGAGGAAGTAAGAGAAATAAAAGACATACCGATTAGAAAGGAAGAGATAAAACTGTATTTACAGATGGCATGACTGCCCATGTAGAAAATCCCAAAGAACCTACAAAATAGCTACTAAACTAATAAAGTCAGAAGACAGAAGTTAATATACAAAAATTAATTGTATACCAGCAATGAACAACTGGATAAACAACTTGGAAGTTTCTTATAAAGTTAAACACATACTTAACATATGACCTATAGCAATCCTAGGTATTTACCCAAGTGAAATGTTTATCTATGTTTACACAGAAACCTGTATGTAAATGTTTTTATAGCAGCTTTATTCATAATCACCAAAAACTGGAAAAAATTCTGCAAGATATCCTTTAATAGGTGAACAGATAAACTGTGGGTCACCCATACAATGGAATACAAGTTGGCCAAAAAAAGAAAAAAAAAAGGCAGAAACTACTGATACAAGCAATAACATAAATGAGTCTGAAACACGTTATGCTAAATGAAAGAAGCCATACTGTATGTTTCTATTTATATGACACTGATGCAAAAGGAAAACAATAATAACAGAATACACATCAGTGTTTGCCAAGTGCTAGGGATGTGGGAGGAGCTGACTACAAAGGGGGTGAGGAATTTGGGAGGATAATAGAATTATTCTATACCTTGACTGTGATGGTGGTTATACAACTGTATGTGTCATCAAAACTCTTGGAACTGTACACTAAAAAAGGTAAATCTTACTGTATGTCAGATATGCCTTAATAAAGTTGAAAAAAAATCAATGTCACTTGCCATACTAACAGAATAAAAACAATAAGATCATCTCAATAGGATTCGGAAAAGATTTTTGAATGTATGTTCATGATATAAACTTTCAGGAAACTTGGGATAGACAGGAACTTCTTCAACCTGATAAAGGACATATACAAAAACCTACAGCTAATATCACACTTACTGGTGAATCTTTCCCTAAGATTGTGAACAAAGCAAGGATATCCCTTTTCACCTACTCTATTCAGTATTTTACTGGGGGTTCTAATAAGTACAATATGACAAGGTCAAGTTAAAAAAAAGAGGCGTACAGAGCAGATAAGTAAATAAAACTGTTCCCATTTGCAGATGACATGATTGTCTATGTAGACTCTATAAGCTATAAAGAATCTAAAAAGCTATAAGAACCAACAAATATATGCAAACAATTGTAAATTGAAATTAAAAAACACTTCCAATATCATAAAAATATGAAATACTAAGGAATATATTTGACAAAAGATGTACAACACTCGTATACTGAAAATTAAAACACAACGGAGAGAAATTAAAGTTTTAAATAAATGGAGAGATGCACTGAGTCATAAAACACTTAATATTGGTAAGATGTAAATTCTCCTCAAATTTACGTATAGATTCTGTGCAGTCCTAATCAAACTCCCAGCAGACTTTTTTGTAGAAAATGACAAGCTTATTCTAAAATTTATATGAAAATGCACAGAACCTACTTTTCCCAAAACAATTTTGAAAAAGAATAACAACTTTGGAGAGCTTATACTACCTGATGTCAGAACTTATTATAAAGCTAGTATAATCAAAACATGTTGGTACTGGCATAAAGATAGACATGTACATCAATGGAGTAGAATCTAGAAAATGACTTATGGACAATTGATTTTCACAAAGGTGCCAAGTCAGAATGAATCAATCATAGACTTAAATGTAAAGCTTAAAACTAAATTCTAGAAGATAACTTAGAGGGAAATCTTAGTGACCTTGGTTTGGCAAAGATGTCTCTCTTTTTTAATTGTTTTTAATATTCATTTATTTTTGAGAGAGAGAGCACAAGCAGAGGAGAGGGAGAGAGAGAGAGGGAGACACAGGATCTGAGGCAGGTTCCAGGCTCTGAGCTGTCAGCACAGAGCCCAATGTGGGGCTTGAACTCACGAACCATGAGATTATGACCTGAGCCAAAGTCAGACGCTTAACTGACTGAGCCACCCAGGTGCCCCTGGTTTGGCAAAGATTTCTTAAACAGGACATGAAACCCATTAAACATAAAAGAAAAAAATGTCAATAAATTGGATGGCATCAAAATTATAAAGGCTTGCTCTTCAAAAGACATTGTTAAAAAAGGGAAAGGCAAAAAAAGGGAAAGGCAAGTCACAGACCAGGAGGAAATTTTTAAAAAACATAAAAGTCCTTTGTTGGATGTATCTAGCATATATAAAGAATTTTAACTGAAAAGTGAGAAAAAAGACAACCCAGTGAAAAAATGGGGATGATCTGAACATATATTTCAGAAAACATACATATGGCAAATAAGCACATAAAAAGATGCTCAACATCATTAGTCATAAGGGAAATGAAAACTAAACCCACAATGAGGTACCACTACCCCTTCACTAGACCACCTAAGGTTTAAAAGACTGACCATACTCAATATTGGTGAGAATGTACAGCAACAAGAACACTCATAAATTGCTAGTAGAAAGTTATACCACTTTGGAAAACAATTTGGCAGTTGCTTAAAAGTTAAAATGTACACCTACCATAGGAGACAACCAGCCAGCCCACTCCTAGGTTATCTCCCCAAAAGAAATAAAACATATATCCACACAAAGACTTGTACACAAATGTTCAGTACACTATTTGTAATAGTGAAAAACTGGAAACAACACAAAATGTCCATCAACAGGTGAATGGATAAACATATTGTGGTATACAACAGGAGGCCATTCAGCAATAAAAAGGAAAGAGGTATTGATACACACAGCCACATGGATGAACCTTGAAATACTTACACTGAGTGAAACCCAGAAAAAGAAAATATACTGTATGATTCAATTTTTGTAAAATTCTAGAAAATAAAAAACGAGTCTATAGTGACAGCAGATTAATGGTTGCTTGGAGATAGGGAGGTAGAGGGGTGAACTAGGGAGAGGAGAAAGGGTTTACAAAGGGGAACAAAATTAAGTTTTTGTCATGATGGACACTGACATTATCTTGATTGTGGTGAGGATTTCATGAGTGTATATCTGTGTCAAAGCTTACTAAATTGTACATTTTAAATATATACAATTTATTGTGGGCCAATCATACCTCAATGAAAATGTAAAAAAATTAACTGACCTTCAATAGAGGCAGTGATGGAAAGGGTTCTCTACTCTTAATTTTTTTTTACCTTTTATTTTTGAGAGACAGAGAGAGAGCACGAGCAGGGGAGGGACATAGAGAGAAAGGAGACACAGAATCCGAAGCAGGCTCCAGGCTCTGAGCTGTCAGCACAGAGCCTGACACAGGGCTCGAGCTCACAAACTGTGAGATCATGACTTGAGCTGAAGTCCGATACTTAACTGACTGAGCTACCCAGGTGCCCTAGGGTTCTCTACTCTTGGTCTTTCACATTTGTTCAAAGATATTCAAAGGTATCATTAGGAAATCAGGCTTTCAGGTAGAAGAACTTCATATTTTGAAGTGTTTAATTCTAAACAAAAAGGAAGCTATTTTCCATTTTTTCCTATCCCCAATGTAGACAAGAGAAATGACAGTTCAAGCTGCCCATACCTTCACTCGAGCTGCGGTGCCTTCCATTCCACGGCTCTGAGTCTCTTTCCGCTTATCTGCAACCTCCCGTTGTTTTTGGAGAGCATCCTTGAGACGCTTGTTGGCAGCAGCTGCCTAAATAAAAACAGCTCATAGT
Source organism: Herpailurus yagouaroundi (assembly GCF_014898765.1). Lineage (NCBI taxonomy): Eukaryota > Metazoa > Chordata > Mammalia > Carnivora > Felidae > Herpailurus > Herpailurus yagouaroundi. The sequence continues at coordinate 2,468,625 of NW_024420375.1, read as the reverse complement.
AATGTTGAATTGAGGGTTAAAAAAAACCATTTTAATTTCCAGCATATTAGTAAAGAAAAATGAAAAAAATCTTTTAAAAATATTTATTTATTTTGAGAGAGAGTGAGCAAGCACAACCGGGGGAGGGGGGGAGGCAGAGAAAGAAGGAGAGACAGAATCCCAAGCAGACAGCGCAGAGCCCAATGCAGGGCTTGAACTAACAAACTGTGAGATCATGACCTGAGTCGTAATGTGTGACCCAAGGTACACATTTCAAAGTACCACAGACTGAAAGTGTCTGGAAATGTCACAAATTACTCTGTATTTCGTTTGGAAAGAAGCAAGCCCAATTGGGGGAAAAATCCTTATCCGAATGGTACCATTTTCTTCAGATTTTTATCTGCGCACAGTTTGTGACATATAAACAGGGATTAAGACTTAGGAATTGCTGGTCAAGATTGATATCCCTGGTTTCTCAGGACACTGGCTCATTTAAGGGATATTACTATGTCAGCATTTAAGCCTAAAGGTGACAGTACACCTGACCTAGCAGATTGGGTTTTCTTACCTCCTCAGTTTTACGTCTGAGCACATTAGACTGTTTCTGGAAGTTTCTTTCAAGTTTGAGCAGTTCATATTGCCTCTTACGGTCCTGAGAAGAAAAAAGTCAGACTTTTAATTGCTATTCAGCTAGCTGACATAAAACCTTATAATGTAACTAAAGAGTCTTTCAGTATAACAGTCAGTATGGAAAACAGGATTTAATTTTCCTCAAAAAATTAAAAATAGAACTACCATACGATCCAGCACAATCTCACTACTGGGTGAGATTTCAAAGGAAATGAAATCAGTATCTTGAAGATATATTTGTATGCTCATATTCATTGCAGCATTATTCATAGTAACCAAGATATGGAAATAACCTAAGTGTTGACAGATGAATGGATAAAGAAAATGTGGTATATGTATACAATGGAATATTATTCAGTCACAAACAAAAAGGAAATCTCACTATTTGCAACAACATGGATGAACCTAAAGGTCATTATGTAATTGAAATAAACCAGACATGAGAAGGATGAATACTGTATGATCTCACTTATATGTGGAATCTAAAAAAAGTCAGACTCATAGAACTAGAGAGTAATGGTGGTTACCAGGAACTGGGGGTGGGGAAAACATGGAAAGGTTGGTCAAAGAGTACAAACTTTTGGTTATAAAAATGAGTAAGTTCTGGGGATCTATATATAATAGTGACTATAGTTAATAATACTGTATTGTATAATTGAAATCTGCTAAGGAATAGATCTTAAGTGTTCTCTTTACACTGAAAAAAATAGGTAACTATGTGAGGTGATGGATGTGTTGCCAATGGGAAATGTGACCTCTCCAAATTTATTCTTCTGAGATTGTTACGACTATGCTGGGTCACCTCCATTTCAATATGAATTTTAGGATCAGCATGTGAATATTTGCAAATAAGCCAGTTGGAATTTTGATTGAGATTATACTGAATCTGAGATCAATCTGGGGAGCATTCCATCTTAAGTATATTAAATCTTCCCATTCATGAACATGGGTTATATTTCCATTTATTTTGATATTTAATTAATTCAAAGATGTTTTATAGTTTTTAGTGTATAAGTTTTATACTTGTTAAGTTCATTCCTAAGCATTTTATTCTTATTGATGTTACTATAAATGGAATTATTTTCTTCATTTTCAAATTGGTTTCTAGTGTAAAGAAATACAACCGGCTTTTGTACATTGACGAAATGTACAAATGCCTCGAACCTTGCTGAACTCATGTATTAGTTTTACCAGTTTTTGTAGTAGATCCTCTAGCATTTTATACATACAATATAAGATCATGTCATCTGCTAACAGGGAGATTTTTGCTTCTTCCTTTCCAATCTGGATGCCTTTTATATATTTTTCTTGCTTAAGTGCCCTGGCCAGAACCTCCAGGACAATATGGAATAAAAGCAATGAGAGTGGATATTCTTGTCTTGTTCCTGATCTTAGGGGGAAAGTATCCTGTCTTTCCCCATTAAGTATGATGTTAACTGTGGGATTTTCGTAAATGCCCTTTATCAGGTTGAGAAGTTTCCTTTTACTCCTAGTTTCTTGAGTGTTTTTTATTATGAAAGGGTGATGGATTTTGTCAAATATGTTTTCTATGTCTATTGAGATAATCATGTGGTTCTTATTCTTTATTTTACTGATATGGTGTAATACATTAATTGATTTTCAGATCTTAAGGAAGGCTTGCATTTTTTCAGATGAACCTTACTTGGTCATGGTGTATCATTCTTTTTATATGTTGCTGGATTCAGTTTGTTGATTTTGGAGATTTTCACATCTATATTCTACAGTTTTCTTGGGATGTCTTGTTTTGATGTCAAGGAAATACTCATAGAATGAGCTGGGAAATGTTTCCTTTGCTTCTGTTTTTTGGAATAGTTTCCAAAAATTTGGTATTATTTCCTCTTTAATTTTTTTAATTACAAATTTTTTAATGTTTATTTCTTTTTGAGAGAGAGAGTGAGCGAGCAGGGGAGGGATATAGAGAGAGAGAGACACAGAATCTGAAGCAGGCTCCAGGCTCTGAGCTGTCAGTACAGAGCCTAATGCTGAACACTTCTGTTCATCTGCTAGCTTTGGGTTTAGTTTGCTTTTTTTCCCCAGTGTCTTAAAGTGGAAGGCTTTTTTTTCCCCAGTGTCTTAAAGTGGAAGTCTAGGTTATTGATTTGAGATATTTCTTCATTTTTTAAAAATGTTTACTTATTTTGAGAGTGATAGTGCAAGCAAGGGAGGGGCAGAGGGAGAAGGGGAGAGAGAATACCAAGCAGGCTCTGCACTGTCAGCACAGGGGCTTGATCTCACAAACCATGAGATCATGACCTGAGCCGAAATTAAGAGACAGACACTTAACGGACTGAGCCTCCCAGATGCCCCTCACCTTCCCCTTTAGATAAGACATTCTTCTAGGTGAGAGCTCATATAATACTCATCTATTTTCCATGGTATCTAGCAGATAGTACCTTGCATGTAGTAGATGCTTAAGAAATAGCTGCTAAATTCATGAATGTGTCACATTTTTGGAAATAACTAGTTGTTTGAAGAGAGGCTTTAATGCTAGTCAGCCCCGAGAAGGCTTTGTTAGGTAGGCCTTTGAGAAGCTGTAGTTACTTACTCGTTCTTTTAACTGGATTACTTCTTTGTCTTTTTGTTGTTTCCATTGTCTAAACTTCTCAGCATCCTCTTTCATCTGACGCATCAACTGTACCCGCTGGTTTTTCATCACCTGTAAAAACAAAAACCAATACAATTATTAGTCATCTGCACTTATTCTAGGCTGATGTGCAGATGGATAGACTAACTATTAAGAAGAGAGAAAACCCAGAGCTAAGCTGAGAAGGCTGCCAACAGATTTTCTGATTAGGCTTGCAATACCCCTTGCTATGCTTGGGTTTCCAAGTATAGACTACACAGATGAACATGTTGAAGAAATTTTTTAAAAATGTACCGACAGCTAAATTCAACCCTAAATTCATTGTACATAAATGAAATTTCAGGGAAATATCTACTAAGCCCCAAGGACAAATCCACCTAGCAATCACTGTATTCTAAAGGTTTCCGTATAAGTGGCCTGTTCACTCCACTTTGCAGATGTCAGAAGTTGAACATTCAATATCTGAAAATATTCTCCAGGTGTCTTGTCAGTTTGCAACTAGTTTATGAAATCCTTCTACATAATCATGGAAGGTGGTTAGGATATCACCACAAAATACTAAGGTATCTTTCTCCTTTGGTTTCAGGGAATCTAACATTAAACTCTGAATGTTAAAGCAGGGTTTCATTGTTCAGACTCTAGATGACTACCAGCACAATGTCCTGTAAAAGGGGCATTTGTGGAGATTCACACACTTGCAGATGATGGCCCTGCCTGCTACTTTCTCACCTGACAATGCCTCCGTAGTATAATTCTAAATGGAACACCTAGGTTTATAAGTTTTAATGAAACAAACCCAAGGATGAGCATTTATTACCCGTATCTCCTGGTTCAGTTTGGAAACGGTATGCTCTGTGGATTCTTTCAGCTTCAGAAGTTTGGACTGTTCATTGAGTTTCTTCTTCAGATCAGCTATTTGACCCTCTAGCTCCTGGAGACGTTTACGGCGGCGCTCACTCAACCTAAAAACAGACACTATAGGAATGAAGACTAGCAGCAGCAAAGCCTGACTTCAAAAGACATAGACTCCCAGGTTCACAATCCTGATATATATAAAATAGGTGACCAGTTGCATAGTCATCTTCAAATAATGAATACCACCCAAACAACCAAAACTGTCTCAATAATGGGAGCTCAATACGAAGAGTAAAACAATAAATTTTTTGAGGATATAACAATGAAATTGCCTCAATACTTCATTCCCTACTACTAGGTTAAAAGGATGGTTCTTTGAAGATATTTCACTTTAGTTTAGCTGTAAAGGAATAATTTTGGTGATTATTACACTAGTCTGAGATAGAAAGTAAACATTCAGCATAATATTTAAGAAGATGAACTTTAGGGGAGCCTGGGTGGCTCAGTCTGTTAAATGTCCGACTTTGGCTCAGGTCATGCTCTCATGGCTCGTGAGTTTGAGTCCCACATAGGGCTCTCTGCTGACAGAGTGGAGCCTGCTTCGGATTCTGTGTCTCCGTCTCTCTCTGCCCCTCCCCTGCTTGCGCTCTGTCTCTCCCAATCTCTCTCAAAAATAAACATTAAAATTTTTTTTAAAGAACATGAACTTTAGACTCAAAGGAGATATAATAGAGTCATAGACTAAAACATAAGGTAGAATAGCCAATAAGGCAGAGGTCTGAGGAAAAGCAGAATATTCTGGTTATCTGCCTTAGTTTTATTCTTAACTGAGGGATGGCTAGATTGGTTTTTCATTTACTAGCCTGGACATTAATTCTATTCACAAGCTAATTTACAGTCTGTACAGGGACAAAGAAACTGTAGCTGTGTGGTAGGTCTGATAATCTTTCAAAATCCAGCTCAAATGCTAACTTCTTATAAGGTCTTCCTTGATCATGCCAGTCTAAACTGATACCACAATTAGGTATAAATCCTGTGGGGGCAGGAAATGGCTCTTTTACTTCTCTATTTCATTTATAACTTCCTCACACACAGTAGGGACTTGAAATAATATTTATTGGATTTATTCTTACTTGGCTTGGTTGACATCCTTCTTTGTTGTCTGAAGTTCAAGAACCAATTCTTCTTTTTCCTTCTGCAGATTGATGACTTCCAACTCTAGATTTTTTATGTTATCCTAGAAATGTTATGGGTCAGAGAGAAAAAAAGCATTGAAAGGCACAAAAGAAAATTTACTTTAAAAAAAAAAAAAGAAGGGCCACCTGGGTGGTTCAGTTGGTTAAGTGTCCAACTTCGGCTCAGGTCATGATCTCGTGGTTTGTGAGTTTGAGCCCCACGTGGGGCTCTCTGCTGTCAGTGCAGAGCCAGCTTTGGATCTTCTGTCTCCCTCTCTCTCTGCCCCTCCCCCACTTTCTCTCTCAAAAATAAGCAATTAAAAAAATAATAAATGAAAAAAGAAAATCAACATTCCACATCTTAAGGAACTATGTGTTCAATTTTACCACTTCAATTACAAACTAAAAACATCAGTCTGTCCTTGATTTAAGGAGATGAAAGTTACACCTAGTGGAAAAAGTATAAACTTGGAATCCAAAAGTTTGAACATTGAGTCCAGCACTTAATATCTAAATGTCTTAACAAAAGTCATTTCCTCTCTTTTTAGCCTTAGTTTCAACGCATAGGAGAGTTCATATAGCAGGCCTGAGATTGCTGTTCTTAAAAAGTATTGCTTGCAAGATTGGCCCTTGGCTCAGGTGTGTGAACTTGGTAGGGTTCTCACCCTTTTGATAAGAATGGCTCATTATGCCAAGAAACAGACTCTTTTTTTAAAGTTTATTTAATTATTTTGAGAGAGGGAGAGAGAATATCCCACGCAGGCTCCGTACTGTCAGTGTGGAGCCCAACACAGGGCTTGAACCAACAAACTGTGAGATCATGACCTGAGCCGAAATCAAGAGTCCAACTCTTAACCGACTGAGCCACCCAGGTACCCCAACAGACTCTTAACTATAGAGCACAAACTGATGGTTACCAGAGGGGAGGTGGCTGGGGTGAAATGGGTGATGGGGATTAAGGAGTGCCCTTGTGATGAGCACTGGGTGATGTACGGAATTGTTGAATCACTATATTGTACACCTGAAACTAATATGACACTGTATGTTAACTAACTGGAATTAAAATAAAAACTTAAAAAAAACACCTGGACTCCTAGACTCCAGGGAGGTTCCCTGATAGACAACATTTCACACATGTCACAAACCATTGCTGGAGGAATTAAATAATAACTTACTCCACTAGGAGAAGACTCTTAGAAGCTTACATCTGGTTCCCTTCAGACTTTGCCCCATGTGCTTTTTCCTTTTGATGATTTTGTTTTGTATCCTTCTACTGTAATAACTCTTAGCTGTATGACTATATGCCAAGTCCTCTGAATCATCCTGGTGAATCATCAAACCTTGGGGTGGTCTTGGGGACCCTCGAGAGTTTCCCTATCTATGTGAACAATTAACAACACGACTTACCTCACAGGGTTGTTGGGAAGATGAAATAAGATAAAGAAGGGAAGACATTCTATAAATAGTAAAGAGCTACACAAACATTCTTATATTCAGAACTTTAAAACATATATATTCAATACCTTTTGCAGTTCTGCATACATTTAGGAAATGAATTCTAGAAACTGAAGTTTAGTAGTTTCCAAGATTGGGAAAACCCAATAGGTTCCTTCCTGTTCTCATAACCAAAAAATTAAAGGACACCGGCTGAATGAGCAGTTGGTAGCCAAGAAGATTATGTGGTGGTCTTAGACCGGTATTGAAACGACACAAAGAGGCAGGTTAGGTGGGGCTGTATCAGAGAAGCTTTCTGAACAGGCAAGAGCTGTTTTCCACAAAATATAATGAACCACGCTAATACCCAACGAAAATCAGTCTCATTGCTTTATAGCTACCCTGCATATTTAAACTGGCAATAATGTGTGTATGTGTGTGTACACTTAGAGAAGTAACACATGAAAACACTCTGGTTAAAATATAATCCAGATAGTACACATAAAGGGTGAGTCCCCTCTACTGCCCTACTCTTCCAAAATGCCAGTCCCCTATCCAGAAGTAACCACTGTTAACAGACTGGTCCAGATTTCCAGACATTCTTCCTAGACATTTGCATATTACATATGTGGACATTTACATATTCTAGACATTTAAACATTTATGTAAATGCCTTAAAATGCATAACTGATAAATATATAAATATATTGTGGCAAATGTCTAGAGTATTTATTTAAATAGATACAAAAATAATATGTGCATATTTGTATGTGTGTCTATTGGAATGTGTTAAAGGTAAGCAGAATTATACTAAAAGTGTGTATTATTCTGTAACTTTTTTTTTTAGTCTTTGAAATTTATTTATATCATTGCATAGAGATCTACCTCATTGTTTTGCCATAATGGAATATTCTTGTGCATGCCTTCTGTACACGCATGCAAGGTTTTTCTAGGGTAGGAACAAGTGGAATTACAGAGTCATGGGGGTACACACTTTTAATTTAATTTTTTAAAATTTATTTATTTAGAGAGAGAGAACCAGCGGGGGAGGGGGAGAAAGAGAGGGGAAAATAGGATCCAAAGTGGGTTCCACACTGACAGCAGAGAGCCTGATGTGGCGGCTCAAACTCACGAACTGCAAGATCATGACCACAGCTGAAGTCGGATGCTTAACCGACTGAGCCATCTAGGCACCCCCACACTTGTAATTTTAATAGATACTGCTAAGTTGTCCTCTAAAGTGGCAATTCCAATTTCTACTCTTGCTAGCTAGGTAGGAGAGTACTTATTTCCCTGCACCCTTGTCAACATTTGATATTACTACACTTCAAAATTCTTACCAGTTGGATGGGTGAGAAATAGTATCTTTTCATTATATATGCCACATTTAGTCAAAACTGTCTCACTGACTCCACAAAGGGAGTTAATTGAGTCTTGGGTTACTATAACTCATGGCAATCTTCATTAATCAGATGTATACCTCCTCAAATTTTTCTATAGCAATTCTTCAGTGATAGAAAAACTATTTAGAACAAAAAACTACCTTTATTTCTTAGAAAGAGACAGTGATTTACAGGTGATGGAAAGGTACTGTTTACAATAAGAATTTGTTTCCTCTTAACTTTGGGAGCTCAAGCATATTGGGTTCCAAGGGAAAAAGGGACAAGATATGTTACTACAGCTCTAGCTCATTCCTAGCACCTCCTCATAGAGTTAGAAGTACACTGGGGGATCATATGTCCCCATGTTTCCAGGAGTAAAAGAGTAAAAGAGAGGAATAATTTCTCAACCTGACCATTAATCCTTTGTTTACCCTGGAAAAGTCAAAATACATTCAACTTTAAAAAGGTGGGGCACCTGGGTAGCTCAGTGGATTAAGTGTCTGACGCTTGGTTTCAGCTCAGGTCATGATCCCACGGTTCGTGAGATTGAGCCTGGCATCGGGCTCCGGGCTGAACAGCATGGAGCCTGCTTGGAATTCTCTCTCCCTCTCTCTCTGCTCCTTCCCTACTCTCTTTCTCTCAAAATAAATAAACAAACTTAAAAAAAAAAGTAGGAAAGCAACCTAAAAAAGGTTGCATTTTATGTCCTGCTAACCTGGAAGCTTGAGCTGCATATTTAATTTGCTCCCCCTTGAAATCCCACTAAAATGACCCCCCAAAAGGGTATAAGTTAACAAGGATGAAGGAGCAGTCAAGAAATATAAACAAATATTTAGAAGAGGAAAATAGTTGAGTAGTGGTAACTGACTTAGCAGAGTGGAAAAAGCTAAAATATGACTCCTATAGGACAAATGCCAAGAAGAAACAAGCCAATTTGTACCATAGAACCACAGAGAGGAGCACAGGTTTCCTCTCTGGAGAGGCCAAATCTGAGAGGCTGGATTCACAGACAGCACATACAGCAGAAGGCAGGGATAAAGTATCATACTGCTGAGGGAATTAAATAAAAGTCTGTACATGACTGGACAGACTCCTTCAACTCCCTTATTTTCTCTAGGTTGCCAGAAATAAGGCATACCACTACTCTGTCTACACCACTGCAGAGAGAATGACAAATTTCTTTATTGGAAACTGACCACCCAAGATAAACCCATGCATACACAGCTTTTAGTGTCCCACTGTTAAATATGAATGGGTAGCCAAAGATCACTGGAAATTTGAGGAAAGCTTCTTATATGAAAGAAAAGACCAAACACACTAAAGACAGGAATTTGGAGGACCCAGAGGCAAGGCAGGAGGAAAAAGAAAACCTCAAAAAAATGTAATTTCTATTAGAGATGAGCATTGCATCCAAGAAAAAAAAAAATAGAAGGATATAAAAAATTAGAGGATTAAAAACATCTTAGAAATTAATAGGCAAATAGGTGCGGAGGGAAATCACCCATAGAGTGGAATAAAGAGATAAAAAATAGAAAATAGGAGGGAAGAGATAAGAAAAGCAGAGATTATATCTAGGAGATCTAATATCTGACTATGAGGAGTGCAAGAAAAGAGAAATGGGAAAAACAGAAAGGGGGCATTATTAAAGAAATAATATAAGAAACCTTCCCATTAAAGAGAATACAAATTTCTAGTTTGAAAGGACCCACCAAGTACAATAAACAAGAAAAGTCCCATACAAAGGCACATCATTGTGAAATTCATTCACACTTGGCAACAAAGAAAAGGTTCTTAAAGTTTCTAGAGCAGGAGTGGTGGTGGCAGTGGAATACAGATCAAAAAAAAAGAATCAGGCATTATAATGAACTTCTCAACAGCAATACTGAAAACAGAAGACAGTGAAGAAAAGCCTGCACATTTCTGAAGAAAAATGATTTCCATTGTAGAATCTAAACCCAACCAACTAACTAACAACAACAGCAACAACAACAACAACAACAACAACAACAAAAAGCTATTTTCAGGTATGCAATGGTTTAAAACATTTCTCTTTCATGAACACTGTCTCAGAAAGTTATTGGGGTTGTATTTAACCAACACAAAGGGGTATCCCAAGAATGAGGAAGATACAGAATCTGTTTCAACACAGAGATGAGAAGTGAAGCAGATTCCCAGGATGACAGTCCCAGGTTGCCAGCTGGGTAGCAGGCCTACAGAAAGAAAATCAGGACAGAAGATCCCAGGGGGGTTGTCTTCAAGAAAGAAATGGATTGATAAATTATCTGGTATGTTTGACCATATTAGAAGGAGTTTTATAAGTCTGTAAAGAAGTTTGGAGATAAATTATTGACAGGTACATAGAAGACTAAGTAAATGAAAAAATGAGATTATTAACTCTGGGAAATAGAAAAAGCCAAACAAGAAAGGAAGTGGAATCATATGCTATGTGGCTCAGCTGTAAAACATATTTACATAATCATAAAAATTTAAACACTAAATATTCCTTTAATCAAAACTTGTGAGATTACCATTATGAGAGATAAGAGGTGAGGCGGTGTACATGGGTGGTTTTATAAGAGAGCTTTTTCCTATCTTCCATAGTGGGAAATCAATTGATAACATCTAAAACTTTTTTCACAACTGTACTGAACTTATTATTTTTTTATACATAAAGATTAACATTTTAATCATATTAAGTGGACAGTTCAGTGACATTGTGCAACCATCACCACTCTCCATCTCTAGAACTGCCTCATCCTTTTGAGAGGTACTGCCTACCCATTTAATCAGAATTTCTTGAGACCATTTAATCAGAATTTCTGGAAGCACAGGAAGCTATCCACAAAAGATGTTACATTACAAAATTATTGTGGTTTTAATCAAACCCTGAGTTATTCTAAAATGTAATAGTAACCAGCTATTATTTTCTTTTGCACTCTTGATCCCCTTCACCTATTTCACCCATCTGCCCACCCACTTCCCCTCTGGTAACCACGAGTTTGTTCATTATATTTGAGAGTCTGTGTTTTTGTTTGTCTCTTTTTTGCTTTGATTCCTAAATTGTACATATGAGTGAAATCATATGGTACTTGTCTTTCTCTGACTGACTTATTTCACTTAGCATTACACTTTCTAGATCCATCCATGCTGTTGCAAATGGCAAGATTTCATTCTTTTTTATGGCTGAATAATATTCCATTTGTATATATACCACATCTTCTTTATCCATTCATCTATCAATGGATACTTGGGCTGCTTCCATAATTTGGCTATTGTAAATAATGCCGCAATAAACATAGGGGTGCATATATCTTTTTGAATTAGTGTTTTTGTCTTCTTTGGGTAAGTACCCAGTAGTGGAATTACTGGATTATATGGTAATTCTATTTTTAATCTTTTGAGGAATCTTCACACTGTTTTCCACAGTGGTTGTGCCAGTTTGCATTCCCACCAACAGTGCGTTCCTTTTTCTCCATGCCCTTGCCAACACTTGTTTCTTGTGTTTTTAATTTTAGCCATTCTGACAGGTGTTGAGGTGATATTTCATTATGGCTTTGATCTGCAATGTCTAAAATTTTTAAATTAACGTGTTATACTGCCAACTCTTACCTACAAAAAAATGAATGTAAGTGTCAGATGAAACAGCTTAAAGAATGTAAAGTATAAACCTAGGGAACTGGGCAGAAGGTAGTAGGGCAGGAATTGATTCATTTTTCTGATTATTGTACTGTTTGGCTTTTTAAAATGATACACATGCATTTGCCATAAATATTTATTTTTTTGCATTTGATATAAATAAAAATTAAGTTTTTTTTTTTATTTTTTTTAACGTTTTTTATTTATTTTTGGGACAGAGAGAGACAGAGCATGAACGGGGGAGGGGCAGAGAGAGAGGGAGACACAGAATCGGAAACAGGCTCCAGGCTCTGAGCCATCAGCCCAGAGCCCGACGCGGGGCCCGAACTCACGGACCGCGAGATCGTGACCTGGCTGAAGTCGGATGCTTAACCGACTGCGCCACCCAGGCGCCCCAAAAATTAAGTTTTAAAAAAGTTAAACATGACTGTAATAATAAAAAAAAGAAATAAAACCTCTAATGGCAACTCAGTTATTTTTTTGGAATACCCTGGGGGAATTCTCTATCCTAAGGAAAAAAAGTGATGAAAATTATTTAGGAGAAACACTTTTCTTGTTTTTACTCTGAAAACTTAGGGGAGCTGGGGGTAGAAGCTGCATGATTTCTATAGGGATTTCTTGATATGAAAATAATGACCCGAGGATGGTAGGATGTAGCTTGATGGGAAACAATCCACCCTTCCCTCTACCAGCCCTGCTAACATCACTTTGTGGATGGGAAACACTGGGCTACAATGGAAAATAAGGTCTGGTAAACCTTGTGGAATAACCTGAAAGCCAAAGACTTGTCTTTCAGTAAAGATCTGATTATTAATTAGAAAGGGCCAGTTAGAACTACCACTAAGTGCCTGGGTGGCTCAGTCGGTTGAGTGTCCAACTTCAGCTCAGGTCATGATCTCGAGGTTTGTGAGTTCAAGTCCCACATCAGTCCCTCTGTTGTCAGTGTGGAGCCTGCTTTGGAACCTCTGTCTCCCTCTCTCTGCCCCTCCTCCTCTGTACATGTGCATCTGTGCTCTCTCCCTCTCTAAATAAACATTAAGAAAAAATTTAAAAACATAGAACTACCACTAAGAAAAACAGTTTAATCATTTGCCAAGTCAAGTGATATCCATTATTCCCTCTCTTTAAAAAAAAATTTTTTTTTATAGAGAGAAAGAAAGCACAAAAGCAGGGGAGGGGCAGAGAGAGAGAGAGATAGAGAGAGAGAGAGAGAGAGAATCCCAAGTAGGCTCTGTGCTGTCAGTGCAGAGCCCAATGTGGGGCTCGAACTCACAAACTGCGAGATCATGACCTGAGCTGAAATCAAGAGTCAGACACTTAACCGACTGAGCCACCCAGGTACCCCATAAGCCTCTTCCTAATTCACACTGTAGCCAAGACCATGTACCTTTCTCAGAATCTCAGTATTGGTATTAGAACAAAATCTCTCCACAAGTAGAGACCACATTTATTATAACATCATTAAACTATTTATTAAATACCTGTTGCATAAGGTAAGGTGTTAGATTAAATGAAACAAAATTGCAGGTTCCCTATCCTGAATGTATCCTTTTTTTGAAACCAACAATACAATTCCAGTTGTACTATGAACATTATGTTGTCTCAACGTCATCAAAAACAGTGTGCCTGGGGCACCTGGGTGGCTTAGTCATTTAAGGTCATGATCTGGTGGTCCATGAATTTGAGCCCCATGTCAGGCTCTGTGCTGACAGCTCAGAGCCTGGAGCCTCCTTCAGATTCTGTCTCCCTCTCTCTCTGCCCTCCACCCGCCCCTGCTCCACTCACACACACAAGTGGCAGACACAAACAAATGCTGCTCTGGTAAATATTTTACCTGGTACTGGAACTGAATGGGCTGCAGTTGGTTGTCATTCTGAGTCATCTTTCTGGCTAGGGCCTCTTTCAGCGCAAGAGCTTTATTCAACTCAACCAGCTCCTTAGACATCTGAGCTTGACGTAGAGCATGCTGAGTAGTGAAAGCATCAGAAGACCTGCTGGTTTCTGGACTGGTTTCCACTTGCTGGAAAAGATCAAAATGATGACTTGTAAGAGAAACAAGCAATTAGAGATCCTTAGGCCCTACTTCATCAGGTCGGTCTCATAGCCACTTCTCCATTACTGGTACCCCTGTTCTTTTAAAAATATGGCTTCTCATATATTTGCTTTAAACATCTGAAATGAGTCGAGCCTAGCCTCTTTCCCTGTTCTCACAGCACCTTGTTTCTTACATCTTTTAACTGACTCTTAGAGTAAACTGAGTTTCTTGCTCTTTCCTTTATTGATCTAGCTAACATTTCTTACTTTCATCTCATTCTAAGGGATCTTTACAAGAGAAAGAGTTCTGGAAATGGCACTTTAGGAATGGTGGAAATGGAGAAGAGGCTTCATTATCCCTTTATAATCCTGAAAGATTTGGGAACATAATGGTTGCCTTCATAACTGAAAAGGGGGTGTTCACCCATCACTTAAAATAAAAGTAGTTTTAATCCACAATGAAGGGCACATGCCAGAGGTCACCTGATTTATCTGCCATCTTTCTTTCAGAATACAAAAAATATCGATACATGTTTGTTTTAAGGACAAAAAGATGTCTCAAGGAAGCCACTGTCTAGCCTTTCATTTTGACTTGGCTCTCTAACCTTTAGCCAACATCTAATACATTTTATCTATTCTTGCAACTTGAACACTCAAAATATTTCCCTTGGTTCTTTTAGCCCCTAACCATCCCATCCACAAGCAAAGTATGATGAGGAAAAAAAGTCTCTTCCGTTTCTTCTCTACTACTTTTTTGACTCTGCCATAATTACCTAATTTGTTTTTTTTTTCCCTCCCTTAACTTGCTAGACAGCTGTCGCAGAATACTAGCATCTAACAAGAAGTCAGCAAACCAGACTGCAAATAAGGAAAATGACATCCTTGAGAAGCCCTGCCATCCATTAGCAGTCATACTATTAGAGATGGAGTCTATCCAACTTCGGGATTTTACACAACTGGCATTTATACTCAAGATGTCTGGATTTCCAAGGTACTCTATGGAGGATGGTAGCAATCAGGGATTCTCTTCCTCAGCTGAGTGATAAATTAACAGGAAATGGCACAGTTAAAGCTCCTAGGTCTACACAAAGCCAATTACTTACAGCTTCTGGTTCTACTGCAGTATCAATGGTTGCAGCAACAGTTTCATCCTGCAATGACAAATGATATTTCAGTTTAGGAAAAGACCCTGAAGTGAAGCTTACTAGTGGATTTTATATTGGTTACTTAATTTTTTTTTCAAGTATACATAGAGACCATTTAAGGTGCTGGACCCATTTTGTGGCACATAGCTACACCCAAAACCACACATTTCCATTTTCCACCTCTTAAGAGTCTATCCTCATTATAAGGTTGATGGTGTAGTCTATCTAAAAAGAAAAATAGGGTCATGTGGCAATTGACATATTTATTGCTCCTCTCCTGCTCTGCCAGAGATTATTGAGCCAATGAAGCATTAGTCATTCTAACAGGCCAAAGTTTAACCCATTTTATAGACTCTATCCTTTGTGTTTTTACCACTAAGTCTACTTCTATAATGTACAGGTCTAGCCAGTTCACATGGACATGCCACCTAAAAAACAGACATATGAAATAAAGGCAACGCAGTAGAAAAGTGAATAGAAGCAAGGGTTATTTTGTTTTTTTTGTTGTTTTTTTTTTTTTTTTACAGTCTGTCAAGGTAGCAAGAGCCTACTCTAGAAGGAAATAAATTCCATACAGGCTGATAACCCAGAAAAATGTGCTCATGAAGTCAGACAAATCTCCCTCATATATCTACGAATGAATCAATCTTATGCAGCTACTGCAGGTAGTGGTTACATGAAGGGAAAGGGCAAGCGCTGATTCCCTTCCAGAGAAGGGCAATTCCTTTTTTGGGCACTGGAATGACAACCATCTAAAAGGGAAACCTAAAACCACTTATTAGGACTAATTTGTTTATAGGCTATCATATGAGCAAGCTCTCTTCTCCCCACTGGAATTTAGGCTTTATTTGGTATTGCAACATATGGATTACCACTTCTGTTTAAGTGATTCCGTGAGCCTGGGAAGAAAGGATTTCCAGGAAGTCACATGATTAAAGAGGTCAAAGGTGAAAGAGCTACTGGCTCAACAGCAAGGAAATAATTTAGGGTTAGCACATGGAGTCTCTGCATCAGCCCAGTGAAACCTTACATAGTTGTTGACACTTGAGTCTCATACCTTCAAGGCGAGGAGTGAAGAGGCCCTTAGTAAGTGCTATTTGTAAAGCACTTCCCCTGCCCAGAAATTCCTAATCAGTGAGACTCA
Source organism: Herpailurus yagouaroundi (assembly GCF_014898765.1). NCBI lineage: Eukaryota > Metazoa > Chordata > Mammalia > Carnivora > Felidae > Herpailurus > Herpailurus yagouaroundi. Next base: position 2,452,606 of record NW_024420375.1, on the reverse strand, counting down.
AAGAAAATTCAAAGGAAGCTCCAGTGTTCTCACATCCTTTTTCATCATGACTTAGAATACTGGTGATTCTCCAAGGACCAGGCATATGAAATCCTTCTTGAAAAACAGAGCACTTCGATATATTATAGGTTGATGGTTACCCTTTCTTCCCTCCCATGTTTTAAGTTTCAGTAAACGGACTACTTACAGACCTATCCTAGATGAGTAAAGCCTGTAACGCTGGCTTTTGGAGACATTTTCTACTACCTTCCAGGGGGTCAGGATTGAAGTAGATGGGTTAATCTTTGAAGAAGACATATTACTGTGGTTTACCTTTTGGCTTTTGGCCTAATACAATTTTATAATGCCAAAGGTTAAGCTTTGGTGACATGTTCTACACGAACTTGGTAGGATTCTGCCTTCATAATCCTGAATATAAATATATAATGATGGGATTTATTTCAACCTAAAAGCCTCTTTAGCTCTCATTCTCAGGCTACGATGGTGAACCTCTTGTAAGGTAAAAATACGTGATTTGCTGAAGGTGGCGGTCATGGGGACAAGGCTAGGGTACGTTGAGCTACATTAACCAGCAATGCCCTTCAATAGGAAGTTTGGGCTTGTAGGCTGTAGGCAATCCCATTACCAGGCATGCAAAATGGTTTTTATGGAACTGGTCTTAGAGGAGGGGATAAAAACAACAAAATTTGATTTTGTGGGAACTGAAAGGACTGCATGAATTTCCTCACAGGTGACTGCAGCAAGGAGGTTTGTTTGAATTGTATTTTTAAGGAAGAAATGGTACACTTTAGTGCTTAAAGCCCCAGGAGGAATATTTAGGAACAATGGCTGCCTTCATAACTGAAAAAGGGGTGTTCACCTGTCACTTAAAATAAAAATAGTTTTAATCCAGAATGAAGGGCACAAGCACTTACATCTGAAACATTTTGCTTTCACTGTAGTGAGTCTTAATAAAAACCACAGGATACATTGTTGTGTATTTCCAAAAAATACATAGCTGGGAGGGTCTCGAAACAATAGACATGGAAACCTCTGATTCAAGAGTCCAGCAGGAGCCCTTGGGCAAAAGGGTTTACTCTGCCTAACTGTGACAGTGGAGGGAAGCCAGGGACTTTATCAGCTCATGGCAATCTTTAGTACCTTCTGGCTGCATGTGCCAAGTGACTTTCAGTGGCAGACACAGAGATTCTACAGAGTTCCTCTGAGTCAGCCACCACTAGCAATTTCCTCTACAGGCACAGCAGTCACCAGTCATATCACCAGATCCTCACCGCGGATATGCCTTCTCTAACGTTATTAACTTGTTTCCATGGGTTTCCTTCATCTTTCCCATGTGACCCAAAGCCCCAGAAATGAGATGGTGTGAAATCCTCTAAGATTGCTGTGGTGGCCATGAACAACGGTGTCCTGGATCACTCTTTTGTAATCATATAAGCTTCGGTTCCAGTATGGTTCTGCAGCCTAGATTATCTTAATTCTGAGGCAGCTCACACAAGGTTTTCATACAGCAGATGTTTCAGCTACATTTAAGTGGAATTATAGATGGTGAAATTTAACGTTGTGATAGCCATTCTCTGGCGTGCACTCTATAATTCAGCCACAGCGAGGTCCTTATCACATTCTGAACTTTCAACCATTTTTGCTTTGACAAGTACCTTTTTCTCTGTATAGACTGTATTTTCCCCATTGTCTGTGTGGCAAACTTCTATTCCTTTTTTAGGGCCCATTGTCTTCTGTACTGACTTCCTGAATTTTCTGGGCAGTTAATCACCCCTTCTTTTGTGTTGTCAGTGCCTTTTGCTGATATTGGTAATGTAAGAGGATTAAAACAGAAAGAGAGGGTTCCTAATTTTCCTTGCCTCCTTCCCCCTTCTTTGCCATCTCTCCCACTTATGAACCTTAACCAGCGAACAAACTACAAGGGTTGCAAGAACGACTCTTGAAAACAACTGGAGAGCTAGTAGGATGGATTGCACCAATGTTCTTAATTTAAGCCACAGGCATGAAAACTGGAACAGCCTCAAACCAAAAGTTTCACAGCAATTAACAACAAAACTCCTACATGAGCCAAACCACAAGGACACACAGCCCTCCGTTCTCACCTTATAAAACTCCAATTCTGCTTCCACTCAAGGAGTTACCTGGAGTTCAGGTGCTCCCTGAGTGTATCAGCTTTTAACGTCCTTTTTGAGTCACTTAAATTATTTTCTTTTGATATTAATACAGTACTTAGCAAGGTTATACAGCTACTGAGTGGCAGAATTGGCTTCAAACTAGGGTGTGTCTGGCTCTGGGGCCCAGGTTCTCAAGTGCTGTGGCCTGTTTGTTGGATAAATGAACTGTTCTGTTGGACTGCTCGTGGCAGTTTTGTATAGCACTACTTGTTCTAAAACACTGCTCTCAAGTCTTTTGGGAATTTACTCACTTAACTTATTGGAACTCATCCTAACCCTTCCTCCCACAATACTGTAGGATATTTTTAAACGGACTCTTTAAGAGTAAAACATAGGTGTAGATGATTTTGTGATACCCTTTTGAAAACTCTAGAAAACACTGGGCAAGACCTGAGATTTTACCACTGTTGTGGTGAAGTTAAAGCCTCTGCCCAAGAGCTAGAAATTACCACCAGTCATTTACAGACAAGTCATAGCTTCAGAATGATGAATAAGAGGGTATAGATGGAACAAAACCTACTATAACCCCTTAATCAACCACAGCCCCTTAACATGACTTCAGTTAAAAAAAGAAACGTATATATGCCTAAGGGCTAAGATAGAGAAGGAACACCAAAAATAAAAGAGGTTTTTAGGGTGGTGGGATTGTAAGAATTTTTCTTCCGGGAAAAACAACAAATACCTGCAGCCCAAGCCCACCCACAACTACTGTAACAGTTCTAAAAATAAATAAAAATGGGGACTTACAGAACAATCATTCAAATGAATTTATTACTGGTTATAAAAAAGAACTATGGTATTCCCTGGTTGCTCTAAGCTATCTGCTAGAACCCAGCTTACTTAAGATCAAGGTAAGAGGTACAAGGCCTCTTATTAAGTTAGCCTGCACTGAAAGGACAGCAAATCAATGCCTGCTGCCTGTTTTACCAGGCAATTTTGCACTGCTGTGCTGCTGCTTCCAGTATTGGATTACAGTACTGAAATACTGATGTGCCATTGCATATGTAACCTAGGAGTGTTTTGACTTAACAAATTCAATATTCAGATCATACGCAATGATCCATGACCTCTGTCCTCAAACAGCTCACAATCTAGTTGTTTTGGCCAAAGGCACAAGTTAGATATGTTTATATGCATCAAGAGAAACAAATGAAAGCAATACATCTATCTACACTGCCCCTACTTGGCTTACCGATAGCTGGGTAATCACTTGCTGCAGGTTACGAATTGTCTCTACATTTTCTTTTAATTCCCGGTCTTCCAAAGCTTCCACTAGCTTTTGAAGATCCACTTTGCAGCTGAAAGTTCAAACAAAGGAACCCAAAGGTTAATCATACTGCAAAGACCAGAACGTCGGTGATTATATACTAAGGTGGTATAGGAAACATTTGGTATGAAACTTACGCTGCATGCTGCCTCAGTTCCTCTAGCTTGGCATTCATTTTTTCATTCGCTTGTTCTGTCTGCAACAGAGACCCAGGAGATCATCAGTGGCAACGCCTAACAGCCTCACCTAATTATGCCCTCTCTCCTACTCCAATGGATCAAAACCTAGGTAGAAAGGCTGGCTCCTTTGCTATAATAAGAGGATTTAGTGGGCTTTGGTAATTTAGTGAGAAATGTATTTTTTTTTAACAGAGTCATGGAAATTAGCCCTTCAGTCAACATGAGCTACTAAAAACAGCATCTAAGCAGCTGGGTCTTATGCTTGCCATGAAGCTCAGACTATGGTGTGGAGTGTGAAGCCTTAATTCCATACAGAACTTTGCAATTGGGGGAAAAAGCAATACTTCCTGGCATGCTATTCCCTGTTTGCAAAAAACCCACTTACTTTAAAATGCCTCCTACACTATACTGTTTCCTAGCCCCAGCATAAGGGCATTTAAAACATAAAAGGGTCTCACACTGAATATGAGCTGAGCTTTTTTTCCCAAGTTACACTATCTGATATTGTAGGCTAGTTTTAGTAGGAGAAAGCAAGAAAAAGGGTGAGGCACAAGAACGGTAGCAGAGAAGAAATGGCCGAGGGAGCTACAATTTGGGAAGGGTGATTGATATTTTCCATTTTATTTTAATCACAGTATCTGTAACGTGCTAGATGCTGTGACAGATTTGGGAAGGGCAGGTTATACAGGACAAAAATGTGCTTGTTATGACATTCCAACGGCACATCAAATAAGAAGCTTTCTTGAAGCCATTAGGACAGCCTTATAAAGTTCAAATGGGTATGTGGCTAGAGTAACAGGTACTGTCTGTTATGTCAGCCACATTCACATATGTGTGAGACACAGCCTCTAGAGTTACTCCCAAGGCACAGAATACAGCACTGGTGACAGAAAACTGTATATAAAAATCCCCTAGCTCCCATTTTCACCCTTTCCCTAGTAATAGACAATGGATATAGGGTTTGGCCCCCTTTAAAGAATCTTTAAGCAGCTTACACTTCCTTGACTAGAGAGCACACTGATGCATGAAGGTGCATAAATTACAGATGTTCAAGTACATTTTGGTGGAAACTCATTTTCGCTTTTGACAATCATTGTGCTATTAAAGATTGAGTTGTACTTAGACTAGCAGAAAAACATTAGCTACAGAGGCAGCATGCACTGATCCAGGTTACTATCAGACAGGTAGTAGCATACAGAATTGGTGTAATCAGTTACAGAGTGATCCACTATTTAGAAATGAATCATATGTAAAAGAATTAACATTAATTTCCCAGCTGTTCTATCTCACCACGGCAGCTGTTAGGACAGAGTATGAAATGTGATGACATTAGAGGAAGGGAGATAGAGAAGAACTAAAATCTTACTGAGGGGACAGTTACTTGGTATTACGGATAAAGATTAAGTAGGACTTAAGGTGACAGGAGGTCCTGGTTCTTTCCTCTCTGGCATTTTAGAACAAATGTACTTTAAAATACGATTCATGTGGATTCTTTGTGATGGATATACAGGTGCTCACCATACAATTCTTTTAACTTTTCTGTATGTTTGATCATAAGCCCATGTATGTAGAGGGCTTAAGAGGGGCTCCATGGGGTACATAGTAAAATTACCATGGGACATAGTAAAATTAATCCATTTATTTCCAGATAACTTGTCTCTCATAATGAGAAGCATGTTAAACATTTCAGAAACTAAAGCTAGTAAATGTCCAGATTGCTAGTAGCTTAGTCTTGGGTCCTCACCAAAATGATCCTCTCCAACATCTGGGCTGTCTGACCAGCTGCCTCGCTTAGACCACGACTTAATTTTTCATTTTCCTCTGCCAGGGACTGATTCTTCTCCATCAGGGACTGTAGATTTTCTGATGGTTCCACACTAAAACAAAGAAAGTAACATATTAGAAAAATACCTGTTGATAACACCTATATCAAAGGTAGATAAAAAATATACCCCACAGGCCTTTTAGGTGTGGGGGACTGGTTTCAAATTAACCCCCAAAAATCTGGGGAAAAAGTGTGTCCATTCCAATCTACCCTTCCAGTCAGGCAGTATATTGAATGAATAAGAAACATATGCCTGAAATATGTTGAATTAATGATTTGTGGGATGGTAATAATTCAGAACCAGACATGGTTGCAACAGAAATGACTAACTAACCTTTACCCTTGGCTCTTGGTTTAAGATCTATTTGTGCCATATAGTTAAGAAGTAAAGGCTAACTGCAGCTAAGATAGGTGTTCTCTTTCTTCTTCCCACCCTCATTCCCTCATTAAAGGTTAGGGAAGCAGGGAAGGAAGAGATATGGGGGAGGTAGAAGTGACACAGCTCAGGGTGAAATTTAACCCCAAGAAAAGTCAACTGCTTATTTACTGAAGTTTAGGGAAATAGCATTTAGGAAGTCAGAAAGTTGATATAATGACCAGCAGCCACTGAGAGCACATTTCACAACCCTCCATAAATAAGTGTTCCCTTCTAAATGCCTGCCTTACTCAAAACCTCTTGTTCATTTGTCTATCAATTTTAAATTGCTTAGAGTGGGTGGTGACAATTGTGTCCATATCAAATAGGCGTGGGTGGGAGGGAACAAAATAGTTTGAAGGAATACATATAGAACCTTTGGGACTTATGCAGATTACTTGATATCATTTCCAGACTAATGGAAAAGACCAACGAGAGGTACAGTTTTTGTTTTTGTGTTTTTGGTAATCTACTGGGATTAATTGTTTAAAAGACTGGAAAATAGGACTGGTGAAAAAAGATCAGAAGAAATATGAAGATTTGAATCTGAAGGAGACTGAGGGGAAAAATGAATAGTTGTCAAGGCTATAATAAAGAGGAAAAAAAAAAAAGGACAGGGAACATCTGTTCTCAATCTCAATAAAGGATCGAAAAGGATTTCGGAAATAGATGCCCTCTCACCCAGCTTAAGACCTCAAGGAATTCTCACAGAAAATTTTAGCATGCTTTTCATCAAAAGGTTAATAGCAAGGCCAAACCATAAGGTCTTGTGTTATACTACTGAGAATTTACTAAGACTCTTATGAAAGAATGTTCAATTAAAATGTTGATTATAAAAATAAACTATTGGGGCGCCTGGGTGGCTCAGTTAAACGTCTGACTCTTTTCTTTTCTTTTTTTTTTTTTTTTAATGTCTGACTCTTGATCTCAGCTCAGGTCTTAATCTCAGGGTTGTGAGTTCAAGCCCCATACTGGACTCCACGCTGAGCATGAAACTTACTTAAAAAAAATAAAAAATGAAAAAATAAATGGGGGTGCCTGGGTGGCTCAGTTGGTTGAGTGTCTGACTCTTGATTTTGGCTCAGGTCATGATCCCAGGGTCGTGGGCTTGAGCCCTACATCGGGTTCTGTGCTGAGCGTGGAGCCTACTTGGGATTCTATCTCTCTGTCCCTCTCCCCCACTCATGTGCTCTCTCTAAAATATAAACAAACAAACAAACAAATAAATAAAAACTGTTGGTAAATTTAGTGTTATTTTAGATTGCTCTGATATTTCCTTATAGTTATTAAGCTGAAAACCTCCATGTTTCATTCATGTAAATTGACAAACTCCAAAGTAATGATACTTTTAACTCCATAGTTTTGCCCTCCTAAAAATTTCCAAGATTTCTTTAAATGGGTGAAAATACAATGGAACACCAATGTTTCCTCTTTCACAGGCTATTTAATTGCCTATGCTAGGAATTCAAGTTAGCCGAGCATGTGCAAATTGACAAACACAGAAAATCAATGCAAAAGCTTCCATGATACACATTCAATAAGAAAAGAATATAATCCTAGGACAAAAAGCAAAAAACATTTCATGTATATGAACTGTACATTTTGTGAGATCTTTTATGAAATGTTTCTTAAAATATACACATACATTTTTGAGAAAAGAAGTAGCATCTTTATTTTTCTGTAGAACACTGAACAGGTGAGTTCACTATTTGATTCATCAACTGTTTCTTAGAATCTATTCTATTACTTGTGTAGCTGAGACTATATCCTGTAATATATTCTAGATGGTTGGAAGTGTGGAATAGTTTTATTAGCCTTGTGTTCATTAAACTTGTCTTACATAAAACAGGTCTATGCTAAACTGAAAGGAAAGGAAGATGGGTCAATTGCTTCTAAACTGGTTAAACTAGAATAGGTCTTTAAGAGACCCTTTAAGGGAACCCCACTTTCCTCTGTTTCTTTACTCAACATTCTTAAAATATTATCAGGAAACCAAGACTATATTACCCAAAGATGGAAAATTATAAAGGGTGGTAATCCCTGGGTGATAAAATTATGGCAGTTTTAAGATTTATTCTTTATATTTTTCATTTTAAATGTCCTACAAGAAGCAACATATCAATTTTATAATAAGAAAAAAAATGATTAAGAGTTATGGAAAATAAGGATATTAAAAGAAAATAAGCTCACACATACATAAGAATAAACTCCAAATGAAAATACAAAATGCAAAAAATATAATCAACATAGGTACTAGAAGGACACAAATTCCTCTTTAACCCTGCTATAGGGAAAGGCATTCTAATTATGAATCAAAATCCAGAAGCATGAGAATATAAACATCATACCCACTTTGGAAAAGTTTGGCAGTTTCTTAAAAATTTAAACATATGACCCAGCAATCCTACTTCTAGATATCTACCCAATAATGTCTGTACAAAAACTTGCAGGTAAATGTTCATAACAGCATAATTCATAATAGCCAAAAAGTTGAGGGGCGCCTGGGTGCCTCAGTGGGATAAGCATCTGACTTAGGCTCAGGTCATGATCTTGCGGTTTGTGGGTTTGAGCCCTGCATCTGTTATCAGCAAAGAGCTGTTGTCAGCAAAGAGCTTGCTTCGGATCATCTGTACCCCCCTCCTTTGCCCCTCCCCAACTTGTACCCTCTCTCTGTCTCTCTCAAAATAAATAAACTTTAGGAAAAGTTTTTTTTTATAGTGGAAAATAGCAAGTGTTTGACAAGGATGTGAAGAAACTGGAACACTCGTGCACTGCTGGTAGGAATGCAAAACGGTATAGCCACTATGTAAAATAGTATGGCAGTCTAATTTAAAAAATCAAAGAAAAGAGTTACTATATGATCCAGCTATTTAGCTTCTGGGTCTACACCCAAAAAGAACTGAAATCAGGGTCTTAAAGCATTCATGGCAGCATATTCACAACAGCCAAAAGGTGGAAGCAACCTGTGTACAATGAAGGATAAACGGATACACGGCATGTGGTATACATACACAATGGGACATTTTTCAGCCTTTAAAAGAAAGGAAATTCTGACACATGCTACGACATGGATGAAACTTGAAGATATTATGCTAAGTGAAAAAATACAATCCAAAAAGGACAAATATTGTATGACTTCACTCATTCTAGGTGCTTCAGATAATTAAATGAAAGTAGAATGGTGATTGCCAGGACTGAGGGGAGAGGGGAAATTGGGGTGTTATTGTTTAACAGGTACAGAGTTTCAGTTGTGCAAGATGGTGGTGATGGTTGTATAAGATTGTGAATGCACTGAATTCCACTGAACTGTATACTTAAAAATGGTTAAAGTCGTGAATTTTATTTTATGTATCTTTTACCACATTTTTTCAAAAAGGGCCAGAGGATCAAAAAAATCTGATAGAAAATGAGATATGAATAGACAATTCACTAGAAAAAGAGATAAAAGTGGGCCTGAAACATGAAAAAAAGCTGAGATCCACTGATAAAGAAATAAAAATTAAAATGAGATACTGAGATAGTATTTCTCACCTATTGGATTGGCAAAAAATTGAGAAGTACGACAACACATTCTGCTGGTGAGGATATGGGGAAACAAGCCTTGTCACACCCTGCCACTGGGAATGCATACTGGCGTAACTCTTTTGGAGGGGAATATGGCAATATCTAATAAAATCACACATGCACTTACCTTTTGTCTCGGCAATCCCACTTCTAGAAATCTACCCTGAAGATAAGTCACTAATAATATGAGAACTGAATAACACAGGTTATTTGCTGCAGTATGTTTGTAATCACAAGATACTGGAAACAAACCTAAGTGCCCATACATAGGAAAGAGGATGAATTAGTATGTACAATAAGAGAAACATGCAGCTGTATAAAAGAATGAGGAAGGCTTTTATGAACTGATAAGAAATGATTTACAGGCAATACTGAAAAGAGCAAAGCCACAAAGACCATCTATGGCATATTACCATTCATATAAGAGGACATGAAAAAAATAAATAGGTATATGCTCATTTGTAGAGGAGAAATATAGGAAAGCTAGACCAGAAACTAAAGACATTGGTTCAATATGGAGGAGGGAGAATAGTGGTAGAAATAAGGGTGCAATGGGAATAGGGTAGCAGGGATGAAGAGGGAATGACATTTCACAAAATATATTGTGGTAAGAAACACGTTAACAAAATTTACCATCATAACCATTTTTTAAGTGTACAGTTCAGTAAAGTATGATCACATTATTGTGCAATGGCTCTCCAGAACTTTCTCATCTTGCAAAACTGAAACTCTATAGTCATTAAACAACTCTGTTCCCACCACCCCCTCAGTCTATTCTTTTACAGTTTTTTGGCATTGCTTTTATTTCTACACTGTTTTTCACCTTTATCTATAAAGCACATAGACCTTTGCCTATGTTTTCTTCTAGTTCTGTTGTGGATTTTTCTTTTTTTTAATTGTGGTAAAAACTTATTGTCTTAACCACTGTTAAGTGTACAGTTGAGTGGTTTAAAGTATATTTACATTGTTGTGAAACAGATCTCCAGAACCTTTTTATCTTGTAAAACTGAAATCCTCTGCCCATTAAACAACTCCCCTTTTGCCCCTCCCCACCCCCAGTCCCAAGTCACTACCATTCTACTTTCTGTTTCTATGAATTTGACTAAGTATCTCATGTAAGTGGAATCATACAATATCTGTCTTTTTGTGATTGGCTTATTTCACTTAGTATAATGTCCTCAAGTTTCATTCATGCTGTAACATGTAATAGGATTTCCATCCTTTTTAAGGCTGAATAATATTCCATTATATGTATATGCCACATTTGTTTATCCATTCATCCACTGATGGGACATTTGTGTTTCTTCCACTTCCTGGCTATTGGGAATAGTGCTGCTATGAACATGGGTGTGCAAATCTCTCTTTAAGACCCTGCTTTCAGGGGCGCCTGGGTGGCGCAGTCGGTTAAGCGTCCGACTTCAGCCAGGTCACGATCTCGCGGTCCGTGAGTTCGAGCCCCGCATCAGGCTCTGGGCTGATGGCTCGGAGCCTGGAGCCTGGAGCCTGTTTCCGATTCTGTGTCTCCCTCTCTCTCTCTGCTTCTCCCCCGTTCATGCTCTGTCTCTCTCTGTCCCAAAAATAAATAAACGTTGAAAAAAAAATTAAAAAAAAAAAAGACCCTGCTTTCAATTCTTTTGGATATATTACCCAGAAGTGGGATTGCTGGATCATGTGCTATTCTTATTTTTAACTTTTTGAGGAGCCTCCATACTGTTTTCCATGGCAGTTATACCATTTTACAATCCTTCCAACAGTGTACAAAGATTCTAATTTTTTCCACATGCTTGCCAACATTTGTTATTCAGTATTTTTACTACTAGCCATCCTAATGGGTGTATGGTGATATTTCACTGTGGTTTTGATTTGCATTGCTCTGCTCTGAGTATTTCTTCTTTGTATAACTCTGACTCTTAGAGCATGATAATATTTCATATACCCTTTGCATACCTGAAATATAAACTAACAATTAAAACCAACCAAGACGTAGGGGAAACCCAAAATGGAATACAAACAGTAACTGTGGGAAACAGTATCTTGCCTGGATACTCTAAGCCTAAAGACAAAAAGAACTGTAATCCAGTTCATACAGTTTTACAGTTAAATGCTGTAATCCAGTTCATAAAAGTGTTTCTCACAGGAGTATGGGCTAGCAATTTTGAAACTACTGTATGTATATCCTGGAATTGAACAAATAAATAAATAGATTGTAGATAATAAGAGTTGGTGTCTTACTGTTGGAAAAAGGAGTTATAAATAGGAGGAGGAAGAAGGCTAAAATGAACCCTGTAGTGTTGGACTGGAATCAGAGGTATTTGGTATAAAATCTGGCTATTAATATATAGAAAGACAGATATAAAAATGTAGATATGAGTATATGTGTGAATTACTAGACATACAGATATTTCCTCTCTACCAGCTGAGCGGGCCTAGAAACAGTGACACCCCAGTAACAACAAGCACACCCAGCACCCAGATTGGGTTTCTAAACACTATTTTCCAATAAAAAAATCAGGGCTCTTTTGAGATATGGTTGATTCTAGAACTGGGGAGAGGAAAATACAAAATGGGTGTGGAACATTCTGTAGAAATGCTTAAAAACTGGAGGGTGAAAAAACAAACAAACTAGAGGGTGTATTGAAGAACATAAAATCACCCTGAAGGAGAGCCTATTGGACAAAACAGGAACAATCTGAGCAATAAAACAAATAACGATAGCATTGGATGTTAGCCCATAGAATAAAATAAATACCTATGATTCTATATGGATATAAATAAGTAATCAAATACATAAATGGAGGAGAATAAACAGCCACAGTAAAATTCCAATTAATAAGTTTCTGAGGCTAGAACTCATCACATCAGGCTGCCTCAAAGCTAACTAGAACGTTTGGCAAGATCCCTACCTTGATGCCAAATGCTACCAGAAACTTTAGTCTATCAGGGTAAAACAACCATCAGAAGAAATGGCCTCTGTTAGAATATACATTTAAAATTTATCTACGACTCTTTTAAAAAAATTTTTAAAAAAGCAGGGGGGGGGGGGGGACACCTGGGTGTCTCAGTTGGTTAAGCATCTGACTTTGGTTCATGATTTCATGGTCTGTGAGTTCAAGCCCCACGCCAGGCTCTGTGCTGACAGCTCAGAGTCTGGGGCCTGCTTCAGATTCTATGCCTCCTTCTCTCTCTGTCCCTCCCCCACTCATGCTCTGTCTCTCTCTGCTCTCAAAAATAAATAAACATTAAAAAAATTTTAAAAAATAAAATTAATCTATGGCTCTTACTTTATAGATCCGGGCAGGGTACCTCCATGGGCTTGTAGCAACAAGACCTGTAGCTGTTGTACCTGGGAAAAAGCAAAGAAAAATAGTAAGCTAATCACCAGTCAAAAGCTACTTATCCCTTGTCAGCTAAATTACTACGATTAGCCATAGAGTAATTCTACTCAGTGCCTATGAAATCTAAGGCATATTTAGGCCTTACATCAATCATCAAGGTTGACGATTCAGTGACAAAAGTCCAAACAGCACTATATGAATAGCTAGTACTTAGAACTTGAGTTGTTCCTTTTACCTAAGCATCTCAATGACTTTTACCGAATGTCTATTTTTAAAACATTTTTCTAAGTTGGGGCACCTGGGTGACTCAGTTGGTTAAGCATCTGACTTCAGCTAAGGTCATGATCTCACAGTTCGTGGGTTCGAGACCCGTGTGGGGCTCTGTGCTGACAGCACAGCCTACTTTGGATTCTGTGTCTCCCTCTCTCTCTCTGCCCCTTCCCCCGCTCATACTCTGTCTCTCTCAAAAACAATCATTAAAAAAAATTTTTTTTTAAGTTTATTTATTTTTGAAACACAGAGAGAGAGAAAAAGTGAGGGAGGGATAGAGAGACAGACAGATAGACACAGAATCCAAAGCAGGCTCCAGGCTCTGAACTGTCAGCACAGAGCCCGATGTGGGGCTTGAACCCACAAACTGCGAGATCATGACCTGAGCCCAAGTCGGACACTTAACCGACTAAGCCACTGAAGTGCCCCTTGAGCATCTATTTTTTTTAAAGTCAAACTCAGCTCTAGGCCAGGTAATATGAGGAGGATACGAGAATAAACTCCTGTGTTTTATTCTCAAGTTTATAATCTAGTTGACAAAGACAAGCCTATGGCCTGAAATAGTAAGAGACAAAGAAGATAGAAGATGTGAATTCATAAAATACAGTTAAGTACTTTAGGGCTCTGAGAAGAAGCAAATTAATAAAATTCCAGAACAGTCAAAAGGAGGCTTCTTGGGGCTGGTTCTTAAACCAGAGTGCATGCACATTCATCCTCTCTCATTCCCTCCTACGATGAAAGAGGAGCTGTGCCACCTCTGACAACCAGTCTCCTTGCTTGTGCTTTGGATCCCAAACTCTTCTTGCCTCCTGATGAATCACACTGTTATCCCCTCTCTCTTCTGTATCTTCCACGTCTCCCTTTCTACAGGATCCTTTCTATCAAGATTAAAACATGTTCAAGTCTCTCCAATCTTAAAACAAAACAAAAGCACCCTTCTCAATCCCACTTCCTATCTTTTGTCCTATTTCTCTCCTTCACAAAGTTTGAGAGCATCGTCTATACCTGTTGCCTCCATTTCCTTTTGTTCACCTCTCTCACCTGCTCAACCTATTCAAATGTGATTTCTGCCTACAGCATTCCACTCACAAAACTCTTGCTAAGGTCACCAATGATCTGCAGGTCACTATATCCTATGGGCATTTTTCAGTCTTCATTTTACTTGACTGTTTGGTAGCAGTTGGCTTACCAGATACCATACTTTCCTGCTTTTCCTTCTATTCTTCTAACTGATCTTCTAAGGCTCTTTCTTGGCTAATCTTCACACCAAGTGTCCTTTAGATGATAAATCCTCAAAACTCAGTATCAGTCTTCTTGGTTTATACTCTCTCCTTAAAGTCTCATCTCTGACTATGGTTTCAATTGCCATCTATGAACAGGGGACTCCCAAATTTATCTCAAACACAAGTCTTTTTTAATTTAGAGCTTTATATTCAACTATGTACTTAATTAATATTTCCACTTAGTTGTCTGCTATCCCCAAACCTGGTCCTTTTCTAGTGCACTCAATGTCAGTGAACATGCAGCTTCACATGCCAGAAATTTGGCTGTCGAACCCTCATGCCCTTATCTAAGCCACTGGTCATTTCTTTCCATCACTGTCATCATAACCCTAAGTCTAAGCCACTATTTAGCTCTCTCTTGGACCACTGTAGTAACTTCTTTTTTAAAAAATTTTTAGAGTTTATTTGTTTATTTTGAGAGAGAGACCACGTGTGCAGGGGAGGGGCAGAGAGAGGAGAGGGAGAGAGAATCTCAAGCAGGCTTTGCGCTGCCAGCACAGAGCCAGACACAGGGCTCGAACTCATGAAACTGTGAGATCATGATCTGAGACGAAACCAAGAGCTGGACGCTTAAAAAACTGAGCCACCCAGGCAACCCACACTGTAGTAACTTCTTAAAGTGGTCTCCATGAATCCACTCTTGCTCCACTATAATCCATTTCCACACAGCAGCCAGCTCATCTTTTAAAAACATAAATTATGAATAGTACCACACGACTTAAGATCATTTTTAACACAGTCTGTGAGGTCTTGATGAGGTCTCTGCTTCTTCTTTAGTCTCATACTGGAATACTCTTTCCTGGCTCCCTCCACTTTAGCCACACTGGCAGTCTGTCAGTTCTTCAAGGGCACTATATGCCTTCCTAAATCAGGACCCTTTCAGACTTGGTATATGCCTGGCACTGTTCTAAGTGCTTTCCATGTATTAATTCATCTAACCCTCACAAAAACCCTATGAAGCAGGTATAATTATTCCCATTTTATAGATAGGAAAACTGAGGCACAGAGAACTTGCCCAACGTACATAGCCAGTGAGTTATAAAGCTAGAATTTGAATGTGGGCAGTGTGACTCCAGTGTCAATGCTCTTAACCACTACACTTTGTTACATATGGTTTTTCTTCTCCCTGGATGCCTCTTCCTTGTTTCTTTCCTTCTTTTCCTACTCAATTCCTGAGATCTCAGCTCACACATTGCTACCTCAGGGAAGCCTTCTCAGCTTAGATGTATAACAGAAGACCCTGTTCCATACGGTCATACTACCCTACATAGCACACTATCTCATTTTATAATGATATGTTGGTATGAATACGTGTTTGGTGTTTGTCTCTCCCACCAGGCAATAAGTTTCATGAAGGCAGAGACTGTGTCTCCTTTGCTCAACAATGTATCCCAACACAATACCTGGCACATAATAGTGTACAATACATATTTATTGTTGGAATGAATGAACAAATGAATGACTAGGAAGAAGAGCATTTTTGGCAATAGAAATACACATGAAAGAAAATGGAGGGACAGAACTGAGTATGGTATTTTATAATTGAGATGATACTGTTAACAGGTAAATTACTTGTATTTTGTACAGTGACCCCTGGGAGGAAAGGAGATAGGGGAAGAGAAGGGAAGGGAAGATTCAGACTAACTGAATAGTAGCTATTATCACCAAGGAGGAAGGCCAGAGATGGAGTGAACACTACACAGTTGGGAAATACTAGATTCCCAGTATAAAGAGTACCCTGGAAGGTAAGAAAACTTGACCCCTGCAAGCCTGGGTTGATCCAACTACTCACCTTCTCATCTCCTCTACCAGAGCTACTGAGCTGTTACACAACCAGTTATACTGATACCACCACAAATGCATGCTCCTAGTCAGCTACCTCTTCCATTTCCATGATTTCAAGCCTCTGTGATCTCTTCAGTCCCTCTACCCTATTATCTGGTTGCTTGCTCTTAGAAGATGACCTTGCTTCCAACTACACTGAGAAGTTAAAGGTCATCAGGCTGAAAATCCCTCAATTTTCCTTCTTTTCCCTCTAAATTATTATCACTGTATTCTTCCTATTCTGACTTTGTTTCTTCTAGTCTTGGTGGTAGGTATCCCCTCCATGGTCAAAAGCAAATCCCTCTTTATTTGTGCTCAGGATCTCAACTACTTAGAGATGGCCTTTTAGCAACTAGTCCCTATTCTCAGTTTCAGTCTCTCCCAACTGGTTCTTTCACTTGCTCAAGTCTCTTCCATTTTTTAAAAAATGTTTATTTTATTTATTTTGAGAAAGAGAGAGAGAGAGAGAGAGAGAGAGAGAGAGAGAATATATCCCAAGCAGGCTCCAAGTTCAGCACAAAGCCTAATGCAGGGCTCGATCCCACAAACCATGAGATCATGACCTGAGCGGAGAACAAGAGTCAGATGCTCAACTGACTGAGCCACCCAGGTGCGTCCTGAGCCTCTTTCATGTTTAAAAAAATTTTTTTTAATGTTTATTTTTGAGAGAGAGAGAATGAATGAATAGCGGAGGGGAAGAGAGAGAGGGAGACACAGAATCCAAAGCAGGCTCCAGGCTCTGAGCTGTCAGCACAGAGCCTGACACGGGGCTTGAACCCACGAACTGCAAGACCATGACCTGAGCCAAAGTCAGATGCTTAACCGCCTGAGCCACCCAGGTGCCCTGCTTCTTCCATATTTTTAAAAACAAACAGACCTATATCCTTTGACCCTTGACTACCTAGCTATTGCCTTCTTTCATTTTGCCTTCTTGAAAGAAGAGCCTACCAACTTCCTCCACTTCCTTATCTAGCATTCACTGTCGATCCCACAACAATCTGAACCTCTTCTTACTGAAGTCACCAATAATCTCTTTGTTGATTAAAAAAACCAATGGACACTTTTCAGTATTTATTTTGCTCTACACTTCTTTATAAATTTGTACTTTAAAAAAAATAACTTTGTACTTTTGATGGTCCTTGAAACTTTCTTCCCTTGTCTTCCATGATACGACTGTTTTTCTTCCTACTTGTTGGCTCCGTCTTAGTCTCTCTTTTTTGCTTAGTCTCTCTTTTTTGTCTTCCCTCTTTTCCCCATTCCTTAAAAACTGCTGTTCCCCCAGTGTTCTGTCTTTGGCTTTCTTCTCTTTGTGGCCATTTACTCATTCAGCAAATATTTAGTGAGTACCTTGAATGTGCCATTTGGTCTCATCCATTCTATAATAATTTCAGATTCCATCTAAATGCTAATGGCTCTTAAATCTGTATCTTCAGTTCAGACCTCTCTACATTAAACCCAAAGGCCAGCTACGTTTGAAAAACTCTACTTACATGTCCCCCAAGTTCTTCGAATTCAAAATGCCCCAAACTGAATTCCATCATTTCCACTGTGTGTCTGGGTTCTTTCATACAACATTATTTTTATGAGATTCACCCATGTTTTTCACTGTGATTACAAATAGTTAATTTTATTAATTTTTAAAAAATTTTTCTCACTTTACCTTGTGTTTTCTCCTGTATTCCCTGACTCAATGATTGGTACTACCATTTTAATCAGTTGTCCAAGCAAGAAACTTGAGAACAACCTTGATTCTCCCTACTTACTGACCCTTCCACATCAAATTTGTTACCAAGCAAGCTCTAGACATCCTACCTCCTTGGGTTATTTTCTTTCTAATTTGTACCCTTCTCTTTATTTCTATGGCTACTATCTTTAGTTTAGGCCATAGTTCTCACCTGGGTTATTATAATAGCCTACAGTAGATCTGTGGGGGATATGTTCCAAGACCCCTGGTGGATGCCTGAACCTGCAGATAGTACTGAACTCTATATATACTATGCTTTTTCCTATACATACATACCTATGATAAAGTTTCATTTATAAATCATGCAAGTAAGAGACTGACAGTAACTAAAATTAAAATAGACCAATTATAATCATATACTATAATAAAAGTTACGTGACTGTGCTCCCCCCCCTCAAAATATCTTATTGTACTGTCCTTACCCTTTTCCTTGTGATGATATGAGATGATAAAATGTCTACGTGATGAGTGTCTAAGTGAGGTGAATGACATAGGCACTGTGATGTAGTGTTAAGCTACTATTAACCTTCTGACAATACGTGAGAAGGAGAATCACCTGCTTCCAGTCCATGAGTGACCATGAGTAAACTGAAACTGTGGGAAGTGAAATCATGGATAAGGGGGGTACTACTGTAATTTGTTTTCCTACTTCAAGTTATACCTACTTCTAATCTATTTCTGTATACTTGCTAGAGTGATATCCCTGAAGCACACATATCACCATGTAGCCCACTTACTTTCAATAGCTTCCCATAGCTTTCTGGTTGAATTTCAAATTCTCTAAGCAGTCATGTAAGAACTTTCGGGATCTGACTCTTGCCTACCTCTCTTGCCTTGTCTCCCACTGCTCACTTTTTTATCAGTGAAATCTCCAATGCCACCCCCAGATCTTAAAGATGACAATAAACATGTTAACAGGAATTACTTTAGAATTTTCCCAAACCAACAGAATGCTTAGCTAACATCTCTAAACTTCTGGTAGAGGAGAAGCTGAGAAACAGAAGCTCTATCATTCCACTCATACACTTAAATGTTTCCCATCAAATTTTAAGCCCTTTTACCTGTTGCTTCAGATGATTAAGTTCAGCCGTCTGGGGATCGATATTAACAACAGGTTTATTCTTGATTTTTCTTGCTCTGTCAGCATAGCGAAGGGTATTTAATGTTTCTTCTAGATTGGAGTCAGCAGGACTCACACAGGCTATCATAAGTGTATGGCTATTACCTCCTAGAGAATCTGAAAAATAACAATAGGAGGAAATAAAATCAAACAAGCAGGATGCAAGGAAAGCTGTCCATTGAGGTGGGTGCCTTCAAACTCAGAGCTCTAAGAAAAAAATTTTTAATAATCTGCAAATTTCCTGTTAGTAAAAATACTAAGATTTTTTGTTGCATAAATGATATAGTTTAGAATCCTATTCCATGTGTCCCCATTCGTAAGACTGTGATTTTGGCAGTTAGTTGGGTTAAAACAACTCAGGCCTAGCACAAGTAAGTTAGGAGCCACTAGTGGAATTAAACATTCTTAGGATGCCCTCTCTAGGTAGGTTTTAATTATTCAGGGAATTCTGCTTATCAAGTACTAATAAACAGTAATCAAGTTCATTTTCGGTTACAAAGTATAAAGTTCATTTGGCATTCTGTAGATTTCTTGGCTTTCAAACCCATCTATGAAGACACCTTTCCATTATCTTACAAGCCTGCCTACTAATTGGTCTCTTTCCGATTTATCACTTAGATAGCTCTGTATAGGATAGTCCAAAAATCTGTTCACCGATCCCGTCTTTACCTTCTCAACACTATTACTCTGAGTTACTCTCTTATTTTTAGAGGCACTCTGGGCTTACCTTGAAGCAGTCGAGTCAACTTGGAATCTCTGTATGGCACAAAGCCACCCTTTTTGTCATCTCCAAGAGCACTGATCACATTTCCCAAGCACAGGAGGCCTCGGTTAATATTAATGCCTAGTAGCAGGAAACACAATTTAAATTGCTTGGTAAAGCATTGAACATACACCTACATAAAATAAAAACCCCACAGAAATATTAAATCATCACTCTTAAGGAGACTTCTTGATCTTCTTCACTTTTCTGAAAACAAAGGTCTAAATGTTGGATATGCACAACTGAATTTGTTGAGACTTCTTGCCCTTTCCCTTGGAAACAAAGTAGAAAGACAGATAACTATCACCATGACAACAACAATTTGTATATTTACTTTTTATATCCATTACCACTTTTAATTCTCAAATTAGTGCTGAGAAATTAGATGAACAGCTATTTTTTATCATGTCACTAAATTATATTTACTATCATTCTCACTTTACAGATAAGGAAACTAGATCAGAGTTTCTATGACTTGTCTAAGGTCAAACAGCTGGTGAGTGGTAGGCCTGACATTCCATCTTAGGATTTCGGTTAAGTCCTATGCTTTTTCTTTCACACCACAGAGGAATACATTTTCTCTTGTTGCTTTAAAAAGGGTAAAGATTCTTTTCCACTTCTTGAATTCCAAAGTTTGCTTTTTAAACCCTGTAATAATTTCTGAGGTCCTTCTAAAGCCTCTGACCTTCCCATGATTATGTTTACTGTGAAAAGGCTACATAGTATAGTGGTTAAGTGCACAGGCTTTGGTGTCAGATAGACTTAGGTTCTAATCCTGGCTCTATCACTGACTACCTATATGATTTTGGGTTCTGCTCTAAAATGAGGCACATCTATCTACCTCATTGGGTTGTGATGGAGAATTAAATGATATACAAAGTGGGGTGCCTGGGTGGCTCAGTCAGGTGAGTGTCCGACTTCGACTCAGGTCATGATCTCATGGTTCGGGGGTTCGAGGCCTGCCTTGGGCTCTCTGCTGTCAGCACAGAGCCTACTTCAGATGCTGTCCCCATCTCTCTGCCTTTATCCCACTCACGCTTTCTCTCTCTCAAAAATAAAAAAAGATAATTATACAAAGTTAAATGATAAATAAATGGTATCATTTTTGTTTAATGCTACTCTACCTTTTTATTTACTCAGCCATACTGTGGACTCCCATACAACCAGAAATAACTATATATCTACAAGATCCTGAGCTCCAAAACTCCTCTCTGACTGCATTCTACTAGCTTTTCATTTCTTTCATGGGTCCTGCTCTTCACCCTTATTATAGCCACCAATTTACTGACACTTTCTAATACTCCCAGTAGATCATCCTCCCCTGGGCCTTAAACTATGTATTCTAGACACTATGATCGATCATTTCAGTTAGGCTTTCTCAAGCACTCACTAGACCCATGACCTTCTGCCTTCTCATGATGTCAATTCCCAGTCACACATTAAACTAACTGTGGTGTGTGTGTGTGTGTGTGTGTGTGTGTGTGTGTGTGTGTGTGTGTAAGTTACTGTAGGCTGCAATGCTGGAGAAAGTCGCATAACTAAATGGACTAGATCCATTCATTATAAAACACTGGTCTCTGACTTTTGCTGAACACTTCATCAAGCGGCAATCTTTTCTTCCTCATTCCTACTTCACCACAGCAGCTATTCTAAACACTCATCATTTTCAAGACTGTAAATCTACCTTCACTCTATTAGTGGATGATTTCAACAAATACAAAGTTATCCACAAGGGAAGGTTTTCCCTCTCCTCACCTCACAGTCTTTTCTTTGCTGTTACTGATTCCTTCATCCTTCTCCTTGTTTCAGAGGAGAAAATAACCACCTTTATTTCCCCTTTAGTGTGCTGGTGTCTCTAGTCCCCCCCATTTTCTCTGGAACCTTGAAACCTTTGATCTTCTCTCTCTCTCTTAGATCTTTAATTTATTTTCCCTTTACTAATTCCTTCTTTTCAGTCTCTATACATGCTCAAATCTCCCAAATCTAAAACAAAACCAATCCCTTCAAGCAACCATTCCTGTCTTTTCCTTTTATTGCCAGCTTAAAGGCATACCATTTTTCAGGGCCATTTATCCTACCCAGGATGTGAAGGAGAGTCTGCTGAGATTTATCAAAGCTGCTCACCAATACCTGTACTAATCCTTGTATTAGTTCATTCCTTTCTTTTCTTTCCCCTTTGAGCCAAACAGAACACAGTTCCATCTCATTGGCTCATATCCCATCTGGGATGTTAAGGAATAGACTGCTGAGGTTTTTCAAACCTGCTGAGCAAAACTTCCATCTATAGTGTCGTACAAGAACAACAATAAAAAAATCTAGATGAACCCTGAGAAGAATCTATGGCAACTTTGATCTAAGCAAGAATCATTCACTTGGGTATAAAGAGGCTGTTTTTTTTTTCTTTTTCAAACGAGAATTGGGGCTTTGGAATAGAAAGAAGCAAGGGAAATGAATGTCTCTCTAGAAAGAACCCATCACAAAACAGGATCTGATTTTCTGTTAAGAGATTTAAAATGATGAGTTCATGACATGGATGGAGTGTACATCATAAAGACTGGGAAGAACATGTTTGCAGAGGTTTAAATTTCTGATCAATGATGGCTATGGAGAAAAAATGTCCAGATAAAATTATAAAACCAGAAGTTATTCTAAGATTGAGAATAGATCAAGCAAGGAGAGGATCAAGAATACTACTTGACATTTTTGGGTGTTTATTTACTATGGCAATAAACAAATTTTGCTTTTTAGGGGACATCTGGCAATACCTGGAGACATTTTGGTTGTCACAATTTGTGGGGTGGCAGGCAGTGCTACTGGTATCTGGTGGGTAGAGGGCAAGGATGCCACTATCCTACCAAGAGACTGGACAGCCCCCCCCCCCCAAATGATCTGATCCGAAATGTTAATAGTGCCACAGCTGAGAAACTCTGCTCTACAGATGAAGAAAATATCTGCAAGCCTAAGGCAGATAACCAAGTAAAATGGGGTGAAAAATGGAAGTAATATAGTACTGATATGGTCTGCCTAGTCAGAGAGAAAGGGAATGATCTGTTACTGCAATGGATCACAAAACTTATAGGAGTAAGTACTGAGAGGGGACAGAGTAGAAGGGAATTTGATTAGGAGACAGAATCTTCACTCAGACTGCCTCTGCCACTTACCAATATGTGTGAGCTTGGATAAGCCACTGAAACTCTCCTTTATTCATAAAATAGGTGTAATACATACCTTACCTCAGGGGACTATGATAAAAATCAAATTTGATCTACAAAGTGCTACCTACATGTTTTTATTAATAGGGTAGACAAACTTGGATTATTTGGATCTCTACTAAATTACATGAGGCTGAAAGTAGACAGCACCTGACAAATTCCTAATCTATTCTGATAACAGTTTCTTCACTCAGAAGATACTGTGAGTGAATAAGGAAATGGCTGCTTTGGCCTTCAAGCTGATACACATGGAAGAACTGATTATAGAAGTAAAATGATGGGAATCTGTTTGCTGGGGACTGAGGGGCACCGTCATACACCAGTATGGTAGATGTTAAGAAAACAGATCCACAAAATTCAGGAAAAAAGACAGCTAACTTTCTGGGAACAGGACGTCTAAAAGAGAAAAAGGATAGAAGGCTTTCACAACATAGAACTGTAATTACCTAGTCACAAATTATTCCAATAAAAAATTCGATGTGGCTTCACAGAGATCAACGTAACAAATAAATTCATATACAAAAAGAACACAGAGCATTATAGGAAGTTTGACCACCAGCATTTCTCTCCTCTCCCTCCTTAAAACACCACTAAAAGGAATTTTAAAAGTACTCACCCACAAGATCACAGAACATAGGAGAGAAATATCAGTATAGAGGAGGTTTCAACATATTTTTAGAGTACACGTAGACAAGCAATAACGGACTTAGCAAGATGGAAGAAGCCTCAATCTAAAGAGCCTTCGGAGGGACAATAATGACGACAGTGACAATAACAGCTAAGTTTATATAGTGTATACCTATTCTAGGTACTTTATACATATTAACTCATTTAATCCTCACAATAGTCCTATGAAGTATGATCATAGTTGTATTGACAGATATGAGAGTTGAGGCACAAAGAGGTTAGGGAAGTTGCCTAAGGTCATGCAGCTAATAAGTGGCAGAGTCAGGACTCAAATAAAGGCAGTCTGGCTCCAAAGTCCATGGCCTTAATCTCTATGCTCTATGAAAATGAGCTGATTTATTCAGAGGCACCAGATACATTGGAAAGGGGACAGACTTGAGGCTGATAAGAGGGGATAGGTAGAAAAAGCATATAAAGAACTCTGGAACTCTCAAGTCTCTGCCCCAGAATCATGCAACTAATGTGTTCCCCATTCTCCATCATTCCCAGGCTACTTAATAGGATGGCTTTTCTAATACCCACCCATTAAATGTTGATATTCTCTTGAAACTGCGTTAACCTCTTTGCTTACTATATATATTCTCCTTGGGTTTATACAGCCTAGAGTTACAATAAATACCAATAAGAATGACTCCCTAATCTGCATCTCCAAACCAGACCTCTTTCCTGTTGTCCAGAGCTGTATTTTAGCTGCTTACTGAATAACCTCCAGTGGGCTGTGCCCATGAGGCATTGCATAAAAATACTGGACAAAACAGAATTCATCTTTCAGTGTAAATCTATTTCACTTCTACCACTGTTCCTTCCCATTTTTTCGCCATCTAACCAGTCATTCAACAAACAGCAAACCTGAGACATCGTGGACTCGTCTCTTTTCTCACCCCACACATCTGAGTCCTTTTCATCGA
Source organism: Herpailurus yagouaroundi (assembly GCF_014898765.1). Taxonomy (NCBI): domain Eukaryota; kingdom Metazoa; phylum Chordata; class Mammalia; order Carnivora; family Felidae; genus Herpailurus; species Herpailurus yagouaroundi. Next base: position 2,428,036 of record NW_024420375.1, on the reverse strand, counting down.
ACACTTAGTGAACAGGCACAATGTTCCAGGCACTGTGCTAGGTATTAGAGATACAAAGATGAATAAGTCACAATCTCCACTCTCAAGGAGTTCATAATCTACAGGGAGAGATGGATGCACAAACAAAAATAATTGCAAATATAACATTAAAGTATACATATAGTCGAAATGGATTCTCATAAGAGGGAGTGGTAAACTTTACCTGGGAAGGTAGCAGACGGCTTCAGAAAAGAATGAAAAATTTGAGCTGAACTGTGAAGGATGACTAGAACAGTGCCAGTGGAGGAGGGAAGAGTAGGAAAGAACAGTGCAAGGGCATTCCAGGCAGAGGAAGTAGCATATGCCAAGGCACATATTTGTGAAGAACTACGGGTAATTCAGTATGAATACAATGCAAGTTATAAGATGGAGAGTGACAAATAATCAGGTTAGAGGGCAGCTCAGGAGAGATCATAAATGCACGACAGATAGGTCGGTCTCAGGTATTTGTATTTCTCACGTAGGGCAGTGGTTTTCAAACTGTGTCCCTCAGAACCTTAGGGATACTTTAGGGAACCACAGAGATTCTTCAGAGTTTCTGCAACGGTCATTTGGGTTTTGTTTTTTTAAATTTTTTACTGTGGTAAGATAGGGGCGCCTGGGTAGCTCAGTCAGTTAAGCGTCCGACTTCAGCTCAGGTCATGATCTCACAGTTCGTGGGTTCAAGCCCCACATTGGGCTCTGTGCTGACAGCTCAGAGCCTGGAGCTTACTATGGCAAGATATATGTAACATAAAATTTACCATTTTAACCATTTTTAAGTGTACAGTTCAGTAGCACTAAGTACATTCACACTGTTGTGTAATCATCACCACTACTTAGTCATTTTAACTATTTTAAAAACTGCCTTTACACAGCTCACTCCAGTGTGCTGTATTTCAAATCCTAACATGCTGAAGTCTACCAGCACATTTTTTTGTGCAGCAAGGTTAATTAATTTTTCTACAGTCTTTGAAAATACCTCTAATATGTGTGCATGTCTTAATGTTTCACAAATGTGTATTTTAAGGCTGTGGCTTTGCATAGACTTTTCCCTGGTCACATACTCGCTCATGGAAAATCGTGCAAGTTATTATACCACTATAGTACAAGTTTGTACCGAAACACCAGGCAGAGGCAATTCTTCAAATTCATGCACTTATCACTGCATCATCGTCAGTTGTATAGTACCAAATGGATGTTCACAATCTACATGCCCACTAATAGATGAATGGATACACAGAATTTGGTGTACACACACACACATATACATACAAAGGAATATTATTCAGCCACAAAAAAGACGGAAATCCTGCCTTTTGCAACATGGATGAACCTTGAGAACATTATCCTAAGTGAAATAAGTCTGATGGAGAAAGGCAAATACTGTATGTTCTCAATTATACGTGGAATCTAAACAAGCTGAACTCACAGAAAGAGAGTGGAATGGTGGCTGCCAGAGGCTGAGGAGTGAGAGAAATGGGGAGGTGTTGGTCAAAGAATACAAACTTCCAGCTATTAGATGAATAAGTTCTGGGGATCTCATGTAAAGCATGGTGACTATAATTAACATTACTGTATTGTATACTTGATAGTTGTTAAGAGAGTAAATCCTAAATGCTATCACCAGACACACACACACACACACACGGTAGTTATGTAAGGGGATAGAGGTGTTAACTAACCTTATTATGGTAATCATTTCACAATATATACATGTATCCAATAATCACACTGTATACCTTAAACTTACATATATGTCAATAATATCTCAATAAAAGCTAGAAAAAATGATTAAATGAGAAAGTGCATATAAAACACTTAGCCAATGGCACTAAAAAAAGATAGTTTCAGTGCTTCTTGTAAACTTTGCAAGTATCCTGTTAAAAGCATTTAAAGTTATTACATAACATAAACTAGAAAAGATATTGCTAGTGATACAACTTTGGATTTAAATGTCCTATCATGTGAAACTCCCAGATCAGGTAAATAATTGAGGAGAATCCTGAGGTTGTAATTTGGACTGTTACAAAGTGTTTAGGGGCATTGGGGTGGCTCAGTTGGTTGAGTGTCCCACTCCTGATTTTGGCTCAGGTCATGATCCCAGGGTTGTGGGACCGAGCTCCATGTAGAGCTCTGCACTGAGTGTGGAGCCACCTTAAGATGATCTCTCTCCCTCTCCCTCTGCCCCTCTCCTCTGCTCATGCGTACTCTCTCTCTTTTCAAATTAAAAAAAAAGTGTTTATAATTCACAGCTACATATGATGAATCAGGATATTCTTGGTAATGTGTCACCAGAATAAATTATAGGAAAAATTAGATGCAAAACCTTAAATAAGGTTCTGTCATCTAGAATCCCCATCATGTCATATACTAAGAATGAAGAATGTTCACTAGAGCTTACTTTGTAATGGTGAAAGTCTAGAACCAATCTAAACGTTCATCAGTAAGGGAATGGTATAATAAATACAATGGTCTATCTATACAATATATAGACATAAAAAAGAATGTGGTAGAGCTCCACATGGAACAACCTCCAACATATATCCTTCAGTGAAAAAAAATAAAGGGTAGACTAGAACAGAGTACATTATACGCCTCTATTTGTATAGAAAGAGAAAATATCTAGAAATGTGGACTAGGGATTTGGGGAAAGAGAAAAAAATGCTTATTATAGTGCATTTAAAAAAGTTTTTCTTTCAAAATAATTATTTAGATTCACAGGAAGTTGCAAAGAAACATACAGGAAGGTCTGATACATCATTCACCTAGCCTCCCCAATGGTAACATATTGCACAGCTATAGCACAGTATCAAAACCTGAAAATTAACATTGGCACAATCCCCAGAGCTTATTCAGATTTCAGCAGTTTTTACATGTACTCTGTGTGTGTGTGTGTGTGTGTGTGTGTGTGTGTGTGTGTGTGTGTAGTTCTATGCAATTTTATCACGTGTATAACTTCAAGTAACCAACACCAAAATCAAGATACAGAACTGTCCCATCACCACACAGCTTTCTCGTGCTACCCTTTATATGCACACCTACTCCTTTACTCCCCAATCCCTAGCCTTTGTCAACCATTAATCTGTTCTCCTATTTAATTTTGCTATTTCAAGAATGTTTAAATGGCATCACACAGTATGTAACTTTTTGAGACTGGCCTTTTTTTTCCCCACTCAGCATAACAATAATCCATCCAAGGTGTTGTCTGCATCGATAGTCATTCCTTTTTTTTTAAATACTTTTTTAAAATTTTTATTAATTTTTGAGAGAGAGAGACAGAGACAGAGCACAATCAGGGGAGGGGCAGAGAGAGAGGGGGAGACCCAGAATCTAAAGCAGGTTCTAGGCTCTGAGGTGTCAGCACAGAGCCCAACGCGGGGCTGGAACTCATGAACCACAAGATCGTGACCTGAGCTGAAGTCGGATGCTTAACTGACTGAGCCACCCAGGTACCCCAGTAATCATTCCTTTTTACTACTGAGTAGTATTACACAGCATGGATGAACTACATTTTTGTTTAACCATTTGCCTGCTGATGGACATTTTGAATCATTTCCAGTTTTTGGTTATTACAAATAGAGCAGCTATGAACATTCACGTACGAATTTTTGTGTGAACATACACTTTCTTTGGGATAAATGTCCAATAGTGCAATTGCTATATTGTTTGATAAGAACATATTATTTCCCTGAGCGTACCTTTCTACATTCCCACCAGCAATGTATGAGAGATTCAATTCTTCCACATTCTTGGCAGCATTTGGTATTGTCACTATTTTTTCTTTTAGCTATTATGAGAGGTGTGCAGTAATACCTCATTGTGGTTTTCATTTGTATTTCCTTAATGACTAAGGATGCTGAACACCTTTTCATGCAGTTATTGCCATCTGTATGTCCTCTTTGGCGAAGCATCTGTTTGTGTTTTTGCTTACTTTGTACTTGGATTGTTTTTTTTACTTTTGAGTTTCCAGAGTTCTTCTGAAGTCTGATATATTCTAGATACAAGTCCTTATATATTCTACATATAAGTCCTTCATTATACTTCATTTTTTATTACAGAAAACTCTATGATATGCCCGTTAACATAAAGAAAGAAATTGTGATCATAATAACTATAATGTTCTTCTTGTTTGAAGATTGACTTATACAGTGTTATACATTTGAACTTATAAAATAAATTTACATGAATTTAAAATCTGTTCTTTAATTTATTTCAACTGTTATAATATGTTGTAAGATTTCACTTAAAGAAGAGTTCCTCTGCTTTAAAAGGAAGGCAGATAAAAACATCTGCTGTAGATGATGGAAACAAATGAAAAGTTTTAAAGAGGGGGTATATGTGATCGAATTTGGATTTGGTAAATATTACTTTGGTCGTCAGTTGGGAGGTCAATTTGGGAGTAAAAAACTGGTGTTTTAAGAAACCATTTAGAGGGTGCCTGGGTGGCTCAGTCGGCTGAGCATCTGACTTTGGCTCAGGTCACGACCTCGCAATCTGTGGGTTTGAGCCCTGTGTCAGGCTCCGTGCTGACATCTCAGAGCCTGGAGCCTGCTTCAGATTCTGTGTCTCCCTCTCTCTCTGCTCCTCCCCACCTCATGCTCTGTCTCTTGCTCTCTCTCTCAAAAGTAAATAAACATTAAAAACAGGAAACCTTTTAGGAAGTTATTTTAATAGTTCAGGTGAGAGATCTCTAATGACTGGAACACCAGAAAAGGAGCCTGGGTGGCTCAGTTGGTTAAGCGTCCGACTTCAGCTCAGGTCATGATCTTGCGGTTCATGAGTTTGAGCCCTGCGTCAGGCTCTGTGCTGACAGCTGAGAGTCTGGAGCCTGAATCAGATTCTGTGTCTCCCTCTCTCTCTGCCCCTCCCCTACTCATGCTCTCTCTGTCTCAAAAATGAATAAACATTAAAAAAAATTTTTTAAAGAAAGGTATCTGAGACATAAAAATGACATGACCAAGTAACCTTTTAAATGTGGGAAATGAGAAAGAAAGAGAATGAATACAACATGTGCTCATATTCCGGGGATAAGGCAGATATGCATTCATCCGGCCAACTAACAGTTACTGAACGCCAAATGTGTGCCAGGCACAGTGCTTGGCACAGTTAGTGGGAAAATAAGAACTGGTCTTTACCTCCAAGGAACTCAAAGTCTAGTGGGGAAAACTGACAAATAATTACAATGAAAAGGGAGAATGCAGTGAGATGTGGCAGGGCGACAACTGACTGAGAAGGGAAGTAATCTGTATCACGATAAGGTGTTAGGTTATAGGCTTTTAGGTAAATGGATTTGTCAAAACTCAGTATACACTTAAAATTTATGTTTTTTCAATATATGAAATTTATTGTCAAATTGGTTTCCATACAACACCCAGTGCTTATCCCAAAAGGTGCCCTCCTCAATACCCATCACCCACCCTCCCCTCCCTCCCACCCCCCATCAACCCTCAGTTTGTTCTCAGTTTTTAAGAGTCTCTTATGCTTTGGCTCTCTCCCACTCTAACCTCTTTTTTTTTCCTTCCCCTCCCCCATGGGTTCCTGTTAAGTTTCTCAGGATCCACATAAGAGTGAAAACATATGGTATCTGTCTTTCTCTGTATGGCTTATTTCACTTAGCATCACACCCTCCAGTTCCATCCACGTTGCTACAAAGGGCCATATTTCGTTCTTTCTCATTGCCATGTAGTACTCCATTGTGTATATAAACCACAATTTCTTTATCCATTCATCAGTTGATGGACATTTAGGCTCTTTCCATAATTTGGCTATTGTTGAGAGTGCTGCTATAAACATTGGGGTACAAGTGCCCCTATACATCAGTACTCCTATATCCTTTGGGTAAATTCTTAGCAGTGCTATTGCTGGGTCATAGGGTAGGTCTATTTTTAATTTTCTGAGGAACCTCCACACTGTTTTCCAGAGTGGCTGCACCAGTTTGCATTCCCACCAACAGTGCAAGAGGGTTCCCGTTTCTCCACATCCTCTCCAGCATCTATAGTCTCCTGATTTGTTCATTTTGCCCACTCTGACTGGCGTGAGGTGATATCTGAGTGTGGTTTTGAAAAAAGACAGCCTCTTTAACAAATGGTGCTGGGAGAACTGGACAGCAACATGCAGAAGGTTGAAACTAGACCACTTTCTCACACCATTCACAAAAATAAACTCAAAATGGATAAGGACCTGAATATGAGACAGGAAACCATCAAAACCTTAGAGGAGAAAGCAGGAAAAGACCTCTCTGACCTCAGCCGTAGCAATCTCTTACTCGACACATCCCCAAAGGCAAGGGAATTAAAAGCAAAAGTGAATTACTGGGACCTTATGAAGATAAAAAGCTTCTGCACAGCAAAGGAAACAACCAACAAAACTAAAAGGCAACCAACGGAATGGGAAAAGATATTTGCAAATGACATATCGGACAAAGGGCTAGTATCCAAAATCTATAAAGAGCTCACCAAACTCCACACCCGAAAAACAAATAATCCAGTGAAGAAATGGGCAGAAAACATGAATAGACACTTCTCTAAAGAAGACATCCGGATGGCCAACAGGCACATGAAAAGATGCTCAACGTCGCTCCTTATGCTTTCCATTCTTTCAAATTTTACATTAAAAAATATAAGCAAATATTAAACTACAGTTAATAACACGTAAGCTTAAGTATTTAGGAGGAAGTGTACTAATGTGTGTGATTTACTTTAAAATGCATTTGAAAAAGAATACTACTTGGCAATGAGAAAGAATGAAATCTGGCCATTTGCAGCAATGTGGATGAAACTGGAGAGTGTCATGCTAAGTGAATTAAGTCAGTCAGAGAAAGATAGATACCATATGTTTTCACTCATGTGGCTCTTGAGAAACTTAACAGAAGAACATGGAGGAGGGGAAGGGGGGAAAAGTTACAGAGAGGGAGGGAGGCAAACCATAAAAGACTTAAATACTGAGAGCAAACTGAGGGTTGATGAGGGGCGGGGGAGAGGGCAAAGTGGGTGATGGGCATTGAGGAGGGCACTTGTTGGGATGAGCACTGGGTGTTGTATGGAAGCCAATTTGACAATAAATTATATTTAAAAAATAAAAATAAATTTAAAAAAATGAAAAAGAATATGGCTTAATGAGTGGCTAGATATGTCATAAAGCAAATAGACTAAAATGTTAATGGCGGAATCCAGATGCTAGGTTTAGGGCTGTTCTTGTAAAATCTTTTAACTTTGCTGTATCTTTGAAAAATCTCATAATAAAGTGTTAGGAAAAAACACTATGGAGCACCAGTTGATGCTATGCTTCATATTAGAGATTTCACATTTGGGTGACATCTAAATTGTGAATTGAAATATTAATAAGAATTGCCAGTCAGATCAAAAGGGAGCAAGAAACTCAGGCACTCAGTCAGGACCAACTACGTGTCAGGCACTATGCCAGGCCCTAAGGATTCAAAGATGAATAAGACACCTTTGCCTGGCTTGCTGTCTACTGGGGGAGTCAGTCATTTTAGGAGACGACCGTATGACAGAGTTGGGTTAGTGTTACTGTAGGAAAGAGGTGACCACGAGATGGCGGGGGGACTGAAGGTGGTCAAAGAAAGTTTCTTCAAGGGGATGAAATCAGAGTTGAGCATTGAAGGGCAAACAAAATTAGCCACGTGAAGACAGAAGGAAGGCATTTCCGGCAGAGGGAGCGTGATGTACAAAGAAGCACAGACAAGAGAGAACTTGGCACACTTAGAACGGCTAAGCAGATTGCAAGGAAGGGGTGAGGACAGGGGAAGCAAGCCAGGTAGGCAGGGCTAGAGCACAAAGGTCATGCCAAGCAGTGTAATACAAAGTAAGGAGCCATGAGGAGAGCTCTAAGCAGGGATATCCAGTTTAGGAAAACATCCTGGCTGCTGATTGGTAGAAGGCTTGCAAGGGTGCCTGAAAAAGATAGGGAAACCAGTTGGAAAGCTTGCTATAAGCTAAGAAATGATGAAGGCTTGAGCTAAGGTAGTGGTTGTAGGGTTAGAGAAAAGAAAGTGATTTGAGAGATGAGAAAGTAAGACTGGAAGAACTTGGTGAATGATGGGATTGGGAGAAGGAGCCAGAGTGAAGGAAGAGCATGGCTTGATGTCCTGGTTTCTGGCATGGGTGACTAAGGGCATATTGGTATTATATACTGAAGGTGATGGAAGGGCAGCTTTCACACAAGCAGGGAGGGATGAGGAGTTCAGTTTTAGATATGTGGAATGGGAGGTGTCTGTGGGACATCCGTGAGCTGCCCCACAGGCAACTACATTTAGAGGTTGAAATGTAGATGTAAGATATGGGCTGGAGGTAGAGGTCTGGGATGGGCAGCGTGTAGGTAGGAGTTATAAGCACCTAAGTGGGTGAGACCACCTACAGTTGTGTGAAGGTGGCAAGGTGATGGGCTTGAACAGTGGGAAGAAAAAGAAAAAAAATCCAGGACAGAACCTGAGCTGGTTCAGGTATGGGTGGGTGGAAGAGGAGCCCGAGAGAGTCCTCAGAAAAGAGGAAGCCAAGGAGAGGGCAGTGTCACACATCCAAGCAAGGAAGGAGACTGTCTAGACAAAGGGGAATTGAGGAGGGCACCTGTTGGGATGAGCACTGGGTTTTGTATGGAAACCAATTTGACAATAAATTTCATATTTAAAAAAAAGGTGGGGGCAGGGTGTCAGGCACTGTGGAGTCACCAAGTAGGAGGAGGACTGAAAACAGCCTAATGGATCCAGTTTTTCAGGTCACTGGGTGACCTCAGCAGGGACAGTTTCAATGGTATGAGGATGAGGGGGCTGGCAAGCAGAGTGAAAGGTAAAGGGAAGAGAACCGTAGTAGGAGGATGAAGGATTTTGTTTTGTTTTAAAATGGGTAAAACACATCAGTATGCTTCTATGTTGGGGGGAAGCCAGTAGAAAGGGAGAGGTTAAAAACATAGGAGGAAATGGGTGCTTGATGGAGCCAGATTTGCGAGGCAGTGAAGAGGGGAAAAAAAAATCTAGCAGAGAACATACAAGTACAACAGCACAGAGATCTGAAACGAAATTACTGTTTGGAAATGATGAGTAGACTGCTGTGGTTGGAACCTTGTCGTTTGTAGGCAGGTGGTGGGAGATAAAGCTGGAAAGACATAGGGGCCAGAAACTGACAATGTTGTCCCCTGGTACTAGAGAATCTCAAGGAGACAAAAAATACATTAGACGATGGAATGGTTACAAGGGCAACATCGAAAAATCTAAGACTTAAATTGGACCTTGAAAACATGGCTATGTTGTAGATAGTTTGATGGGGGAGGAGAGCACGACAGCATTCTGGGAGAGAGGAGGAGATGGCTGTGATGAAAGTGCACAGAAGCCAGAATTAGCCGGGTATGTTGTGAAGGCTGTGTAGCTGGGGTGGCGAGTGTGGGCAGGGGAAGCTGTGAAAGACAGTTGAGCAGGTAGGCTGGGACCAGGGTACATGGGGTCTGGAAGGCCTGGCTATGATGTTTAGAGTTCATCCTGGAAGCAGTGATGTGCCACTTAGTTTCTAATCAGGGAAAGTACCATGTACAAAGTAGTATTTTTTTTTTTTTACAAAGTGGTATTTTAAGGAGGTTAATGTAGGTATGGTATTTAGCATGGAATGCCTCTTTGGAGCCTCCTAGGAGGCTCATCTCCAGGTGTGTAGGGTGAAGGCAGGGATTTTGCAGAGGCAGAAGGAAGTGGGTGCATCTCTACAATATTACTAAGGAAGAGCTAACAGCAGGCAGTGGGTACTCATTCCTAATCGAGGAGATCATGCTGGGTGCAATAATTAGCATGACAGAATGGGAAAAAGCAAAAGCAAAAGCAAAAGAGAATGAAAAAGAATAGTTCGAGTTAGAAAAAGGACCAGGAGAATGAAGATTTACAAACCAAGAGAAGTTTCAAGAAGGGTGTGTTCAAATGTCAAAGCCACTAAGAGGTCAGGTAAGATGAACACTGGAAAGAACCAATTTGTTTTGGTAATTAAGATATCACTGATGATCTTTTACATAGTGGTTTTAGCAAGGTGGGTAAAGATAGATGACCAGGAGAGGGAATCAGGTTCCTAGATAGACAAAATCAATATTAAAAATAAGTTTTATTTCCATACCAAAAATAAGGTTAGAATATAAAAATTTTAAATATTCTACCTACGCTAGTTACATGAGTTTGTTCAATTTGTGAAAATTCAGCAAGCTATTTGCTTACATGTAATTTCCTGGTTTTATATTATATTTCAATAAAAAAGATTTTATAATATCACTTCTAAACCCACAACTACATGGTCAATCTTCAACAAACAAGAAAGAATATCCAACGGGAAAAGAACAGTCTCTTCAACAAATGGTGTTGGGAAAACTAGACAGCTACACACAAAAGAATGAAACTGGACCACTTTCTTACTCCATACCCAAAAATAAATTCAGAATGGGTTAAATGTGAGGGGCACCTGGATGGCTCAGTTGGTGAAGCATCCAACTCTTTTTTTTTAATTTTAATGTTTATTTTCGAGAGAGAGACAGAGAAAGAGAGAGAGAGAGAGAGAGCAGGAGAAGGGCAGAGAGAAAGAGGGAGACACAGAATCCGAAGCAGGCTCCAGGCTCTGAGCTATGAGCTATCAGAACAGAGCCAGACGTGGGGCTCAAACTCACAAACTGTGAGATCATGACCTGAGCCGAAGTTGGACACTCAACCTACTGAGCCACCCAGGTGCCCCTAGCGTCCAACTCTTAATTTCAGCTCAGGTCATGATCTCATGGTTGGTGAGTAATATTAAGCCCTGCATCGAGCTGTGCACTGACAGCATGGAGCCTGCTTGGGATTCTCTCCTCTATTTCTCTCTCTCTCTCTCTCTCTCTCTCCCCCCTCCCCCCTTCTCATTCTTCTCTCTCTCTCAAAATAAATAAATAAACTTTAAAAAAAGACTTAAATGTGAGACTTGAAACCATAAAAATCCTAGAAGAGAGAACAGGCAGTAACCTCTTTGATATTGGCCATAGCAACTTCTTTCTAGATATGTCTCTGGAGGCAAGGGAAACAAAAGTAAAAATAGACTATTGGGACTTCATCAAAATAAAACGCTTTTACACAGTGAAGGAAACAATCAATACAACTAAAAGGCAACCTATGGAATGGGGGAAGATATTTGCAAATGTCATATCCGATAAAGGGCTACTATCCATATATATATATATATATATATATACACACACACATATATAATATAAATATATATATTTTTTATATAAATATAAATATATAGAATATAAATATATATTTTTTTATATAAATATAAATATATATAATATAAATATATATATATTTAAAGCTTATTTATTTATTTAGAGAGAAAGAAATCGCAATTGGGGGAGGGGACAGAGAGAGAGAGAGAGAATCCCAAGCAGGGTCCATGTTGTCAGCGTGGAGCCCACCACGGGGCCCGATCCTACAACCTTGGGATCATGACCTGAGCCAAAATCAAGAGTTGGAGGCTCAACTGACTGAGCCATCCAGGCACCTTAATATCCAAAATATAGTAAGAACTTATAAAACTCAACATCCATAAAACAATCCAATTAAAAAATGGGCAGAAGACATAAACAGACATTTCTTCAAAGAAGACATATCGATGGGCAACAGACATATGAAATTATGTTCAACATCACTTACCATCAGGGAAATGCAAACCAAAACTACAATGAGATATCACCACACACTTGTCAGAATGGCTAAAACCAACAACATAAGAATACAGGTGTTGGCGAGGATGTGGAGAAAAAGGATCCCTCCTGCACTGTTGGTGGGAATGCAAACTGGTGCAGCCACTCTGGAAAACAGTATGGAGGTCCCTCAAAAAGTTAAAATAGAACTACCCTAAGATCCAGCAATTGTACTACTGGGTACTTACCCAAAGAATACAAAAACACTAATTCCACCCCTATGTTTATAGGAGCATTATCTAAAATAACCAAATTATGGAAGCAGCCCAAGTTTCCACTGATTGATGAACGAATAAAGAAGTGGTGTATATATATAATGGAATATTATTCAGCGGTAAAAAAGAATGAAATCTTGTCATTTGCAATGACATGGTTGGAGCTAGAGTATTATGCTAAGCAAATAACAGAGAAAGACAAATACCATATGATTTCACTCATATGTGGAATTTAAGAAACAAATGAGCAAAGGGAAAAAAAGATAGAGACACACCAGGCAACAGATAACTATAGAGAACAAAATTAACAGTTACCAGAAGGGAGGGGGGTCGGGGGTCGGGTTAAATAGGTGATGGGGATTAAGGAGTGCACTCTTCATAAGCAGTGGGTGATGTATGGAATTGTTAAATTGCTATATTGTACAACTTGAACTAATGTTAACTAAATTGAATTAAAATAAAAAACTTAAAAAAATATCTTCTAATACTGTCAAAATATAAATTACCTATAAATAGAACAACAGATACATGGGGCGCCTAGGTGGCTTCAGTTGGTTAGGCGACCACCTTCAACTCAGGTCATGATCTTGTGGTCTGTGAGTTTGAACCACACGTCAGGCTCTGTGCTGACAGTTCGGAGCCTGGAGCCCGCTTAGGATTCTGTGTCTCCTTCTCTGTCCTTCCCCCAATCATGCTCTGTCTCTCTTTCAAAAATAAACATTAAAAAAATTAAATGTTAAAAAAATAACAACAGATGTATAAGACATCTACAGGGAAAACTATTGCCCAATATTAAAGAAGTCCTAAGTAAATGGGGAGATATACTATGGACACAGATTTGGAAGATTTAATTAGACTTAATGAAATAGACTGCCCAGAAACAGACCAAGACATATTTGGGCCTTAGTATATGACAGAAGTCACACTGCTCAGCAGTGGGGAAAGGACAGACTTTTTAATAAATGGTGCTAGGAAAAATGGGTATTTATGTGGAAAAACAAAATTGGATCCTCACACCATACCATGTACAGGAAACAGTTCTAGGTATATTAAAGACTTAAATGCGAAAGGCAAAACTGTGAAGCTTTTATTAAAGAATGTAAAAGAATATTTTCAAGACTGTGCACTACTGAAGGATTTCTTAAACAAGACACAAAATAAAAGGATCATAAGAGAGTGAAAAGACAAGCTAGAGAAGAGGGAGAAGACATTTGCAAAACATGTGAGAGTGGGGAGGTTTGCAATAAATATAACTAAACAGTGGCTAGAATCTACAGCATATAAAAAACTACTTTTTAAAATCAGTAATAAGACAGACACAATAGAAAAACGAGAAAGACTACAACAGGTATTTTATAGAAAAGAAAATATATGTGGCCAAAAAATATAGAAAAAGGTTATCTGGGGTAGATGGGTGGCCCAGTCAGTTAATTGTCTGAATCTTGATTTTGGCTCAGGTCATGATCTCTCAGTTTGTGAGTTCGAGCCCTGCATCAGGCTCCATGCTGATGGCGCAGAGCCTGCTTGGGATTCTCTCTTTTCCTATGCCCTTCCCTCTCTCTGTCTCCCTCGCAAAAATAAATAAATAAACATTTAAAGAAAAAGGTGGTTAATCCTTTTAATCATTGAGGTAATGAACATCAAAACCACATGCAGAGTGCTTGGGTGGCTCAGTTGGTTGAGTGTCCGACTTCGGCTCAGGTCATGATCTTGCAGTCTGTGGGTTTGAGCCCCACGTAGGGCTCTGTGCTGACAGCTCAGAGCTTGGGGCCTGCTTCTGATTCTGCCTCCCTATCTCTCTGCTCCTCCCCTGTTCACTCTCTGTCTCTCCCTCTCTCTCAAAAATAAACATTAAAAAAAAATAAAAAATAAATAAACCACATGAGATTTCTCACTCCACACTCACTAGATGGGCAAAAATTTTAAACTCTGACCAAACAGTGTTGGGGAATGTGGAAATACAGGGACGTTCATACACTGAAACACTTTGGAAGACAGTTGAGTATGTACCCTATGATCCAATAATTCTCTTTCTCAGTATATACCCCAGAAAATTCTTATACATCTGCATCAAGGTATATAAACAAGAATGTTCATAAGGGTGTTGTTAATAATACCCCCAAACTGGGAACAAATTTACTATCCATCAACAGTAGAAAGAATAAATAGTGGTACAGTCAAACAATGGGGTTCTCTACCAAAATGGAAATAAAGGAACCACAGCTATATGCAACATAGATGAATCTCTCACTCACAATGTTGAATGGAAGATGTAAGACACAAAAGATTACATACAGTATGATTCCAGTTATATAAAGTTAAAAAATAGACAAATCTAAACTATGCTACTTAAGAGATTTATACACAGGTGGCACTACCATCAAGGAAAGCAAGGGAATCACCATCATAAAAGTCAGGAGTGGTGACCTCTACATTTTTTTTAATGTTTATTTATTTTTGAGAAGAGAGAGAGAAGGAGAGAGAGACAGACAGAGCATGAGCAGGGGACGGGCAGAGACAGAGAGGGAGACACAGAATTCGAAACAGGCTCCAGGCTCTGAGCTGTTAGCACAGAGCCCAACACGGGGCTCGAGCTCGGGAACAGTGAGATCATGACCTGAGCCGAAGTCGGATGCCCAACCGACTAAGCCACCCAGGCACCCCTGGAGTGGTGACCTCTAGAGGGAAGGGAGGAGGTCATGACCTGAGAGGGGTATACACAGGCACTGGAAATGTTTGGTTTTTTCATCCTATGTGATAGTTACATGATTGTTCACTTACTAATTATTAAACTATATACATTATATATGCAATTTTCTTTATGTGTTATATCTCATCAAAAAATGTAACTAAGAGTGAATCACATGTGTTGCTAAGCAGTGTTAACTTTTTTGAGGACTTGGCTCTAAAGGGAAGGAGATAGGGTAGAAGTTACAGGAGGATTCAGGATTGAAGGAGTTTGGGTACATATGTTCACCAAAATATATATACAAGAATATTCATAGCAGCACTATTCATAACAGCCCCAAACTGGAGATTACCCAAATGCTCATCCAGCAGTAGAAAGGATAAATAAACTGTGGCATATTCACCAATGGAATATGTATAGTGATGAAAATGAATGAAGTACAACTACATGCAATAATATGGATTAATCTCAAAAGCACAATGTTGAGTCAGGATTACTAGATTTAGCAAAAGAAAAAAATACAGAACAACCAGTTAAATTTGAATTTCAGATAAATGATGAATCATTTGTAATATAAGTATGTTCCATGAAAAATGATTCATCGTTTATCTGAAATTCAAATTTAACTAGTTATCCTATATTTTCTCTGGCAACCTTACATTGAATGAAATAAGTCAGGCACAAAGGGTTACCCTGTAGAGAAGATAGAGACTGGAAGTGGGCATAAGTGGTATGCTTGTAATATTGTTTTTTGATCACTACTTATGCATCAAGCTGTATAATTAAGATGTGGGCACTTTTCTGTATGTATATTATACTTCAATTGAATGATCTATGCTATCCATCTGTAATTTATTTATAACCTATCTGGCAGGGATCTGAATATGTTTTATAGAGAAAAACTTCACAAGAAATGTACAGCACCCACACTGATTAAAGGGAGAGAAACACTTTGAATGGGTGATTTAAACCAGAATATAAATGGCCTATAAATATAAAAGTATGCTTGACTTCTCTAATAACTATAGAAATGAAAATGAGATACCATTTTCACTTATCAAATTGGTAATAATACTTAAAGAAGTTAAAAAAACTTTAGAAAACTGAATGATCTCATTTCTTCATGGGAATTTAGTAGTATATTTAAGAAATTTAGATGGATTTTGGGCAGATGGTAGGTTAAAGATATCCCAGGATCCCCTCTATTCCCAAGTCTGATCCATCCACTCTGTTCTTGAGCCAAGTAGGTACTGTAGTCAGCCAAGAGAATGAGGTCACAGGATGGGCCTGAGACCTGATAGTAAGGGGTGATGCAGAGATTTTCATCTGTGGAAGAGATGAGAACTCTGAGCCAAGGGCTTAGGGTCTGATGTAGTAGAGCCAAAGTACAAGGATGGGAACAGGGCTTTTGGTGAAGGGTCGGCCTTCAGGACTCTATGAACTCCTAGGGGACAGTTGATATTGTCTATGGGAGTACACCAGGTTTCTCTGGATGTGAAAATGCTGAAAAGAAACTGAAGAGTTAGGCTGGGTGCTTTCCACCTTGAGACAAGGACAGCACCAGGGAACAAGAGTACAGAGAGACTTCTTCCTGATACCTCGCGGTGGTGTGAGCAGCTTACTGACATGACAACATGCCCACTGCTACAGTGCTGGCTTATGGGCAGAAACCACTGTGCCCTTTCCAGTCACACAGCTGCTGGGACCTAAGACACTTGAGTCCCAATGAGCAGACAAAGGAAAATAACAATCCACATAAGGGGACTCCAAAGCCAAAGAAAGGACAAGCAGAACAGACCTTTAACAAAACAGGGTTGCTGAAAGAAACAGACACTTGAGCTTAAAAAAGACCTCTCTAGGGGCACCTGGGTGGCTCAGTCAGCATCCGACTTCAGCTCAGGTCTGATCTCACAGTTCATGAGTTTGAGCCCCGCATCAGGCTCTGTGCTTACAGCTCAGAGCCTGGAGCCCATTTTGGATTCTGTGTCTCCCTCTCTCTCTGTCCCTCCCCTGCTTGCACTCTGTCTCTCTCTCTCTCTCTCTCTCTCAAAAATAAGAAATAAAAAAACATTAAAAAAAGATCTCTTTAGGTGATTAAGTACAGCATAAAAAAGACTTTCTTGAACTAAAAGAATTAAATACTATTTACCAAAACCAGTAGCAATTATCATTCCAAATATTAAAATACCAAAACCATTCTAATTTAAATCGGAAACTAGATCCTCCTGAAGAAAGCAACTGTACAAGCCCAGGGTGTATCCTTCAACATCCTTCTTCTTGCTAATAAACAAAAAATAAGAGAGTCTTAGGAATAAATATTGGCAAAGCAATCATTTTCTTTTAACTGATATGATTTTACGGTAATAAAACCCAAGACTCTAGTTTAAAAAACTTAGAACTGGGGCGCCTGGGTGGCGCAGTCGGTTAAGCGTCCGACTTCAGCCAGGTCACGATCTCGCGGTCGGTGAGTTCGAGCCCCGCGTCGGGCTCTGGGCTGATGGCTCAGAGCCTGGAGCCTGTTTCCGATTCTGTGTCTCCCTCTCTCTCTGCCCCTCCCCCATTCATACTCTGTCTCTCTCTGTTCCAAAAATAAATAAACATTGAAAAAATAATAATAAATAAAAAAAATAAAAATAAATAAAAAAATAAAAATAAAAAACTTAGAACAGAGCTCTATGTATCAGGATGAATGAATCTCACAGACATAACAGTGAGTGAAAACAAAAAAACAAAACATCAGGGACAAAAGAATGAATACATTATCACTATGTATTGTTAAGGGATCTTAGAATAAGGAAATGAATGGATAAGATAAACACCACATTTAGAACGGTAGTTAAATGCACTCCCCATCCCCACCACACCCGTCAGATACAACCTGCCCTAATTCCATACCACTCAATGACACCACTCTGGCAAAGATCACCAAAAACCTCAATGGACAAATCCATGTGTCTCTTCTCAGTCCTCATCTTATGTAACCACTCTGAAACATCTGACACAGGTGACAATATCTCTTTTCTAGAAACTCTTACCTTGGCTTTTAAGCTACTACTTCTCCTGCATCTCTTCAACTGCTTTAAGTGGCTCGTTTACTCCTGACTCTTTTTTTTTTTTTTTTTACTTCTCTTAAATATTAGTGCTCCTCACTAATATTTAGTGTTGGCTCTCTTGTTATCTAGTCTTTCTCTACACAACTCTCCCTGGGCAACTTTACCCATGGATTTCAACTATTTATCTCCAGCTCAGATCTTGCTTCTTTTTTTTAAATGTTTTATTTACTTAAGCAATCTCTACACCCAGTGTGGGGATCGAACTTATGACCTGGGGATCAAATTTACCACCCAGAGATCAAAAGTCGCATCCTCTTCTGATTGAGCCAGCCAGGCCCCACCCCCACCCCCAGATGTTGCTTCCAAGCTCTAGTTCTGAATTTCCCATTTCCTCCTGGATTTTTCTAATATGCATTTCAAATGTGACATGTCCAAAATCAAATTTATTATCTTTCTCTTTGTAGTCTGCTCTCTACCTATGTCTTCTTTTCTTGCTAATTTCCCTTCAGCTAATGGCATCTCCCACTTGACCTGAGGCCATGATTTTATCATAAACTTCTTTGCCTCATAAATCAAATCTACTTGAGTACATTGCCTTCCTCCACCCCCAATAATGCAATATGCAACAAAATTCTGATGGGCTGTATCCACCCTCAGAAAATATCCAAGAGTGGCTAGCAACTTTCTTTGCTCTCAATAGGTAGAAAATTATTCCCTCTAATAGTGGGGAGCTTGACTTTGGGAATGATATTTTATTAACTAAAGAAAACTTAATTCTGCTAGGACAAGTCACACCCTAAAGCTTCTTCCACCGTCAAAATCTACCTCAAATGTTGACAAGCACCCTAGCAAGCTTCTAGGGTCCTTAGTTCAGCTGGGCTTGTCTATAAATATCAGTAGGGCCCCTATACTCCTTATTAACCACCATCCAGAGCAAGTAAAACACAGGAGATGGAATTGATGATTATTAAGAAGCTACTACATACCAGGAATCGCACTGCATGTTTTATATATATGAGTTCACTTAATCCTCACATCCCTGTGGGGGTGTGTATATATTCGAATCCTATTTTACAAATGAGGAAAGTGAAGCTTTGAAGCTAAAATGGGTAACCCAGAATGTGTATGCAAAACTCTAATGCAGTTGAGTGAAATTCCTTTGAGAACCCCTAAAAGTCTTTGAAGATGCTGCCAAGTGAGAAGCCACTAACCACCTGTGAGTCTATCACTGGTGGGCTCAAGACTGCAAAATTCTTGAGAGATTGAAAGCAGATGTATAAGACTAGCAGAAGAAAAAAAGAGAGAACTGCTGTGAAAGGTGGCACCAACTCTAGGGGTAGTGCAGACTTGAAGGTAGGGGATTCAGCAAAAAAGCTTTGGGACAATAGTCCATGGTAATTGGTTATGGTACCAGAGTAGGAGCAGACCCCTGGGCTAGCAACCAGCGACACAGCAGGAATAACCAAACACAAACATAAAATATATGTAGGATAAAACCCTCTGTTAAAAGAAAACATCGGGGTGGGGGGTGGGCACCTGGGTGGCTCAGTCGGTTAAGTGTCTGACTTTGGCTCAGGTCATGATCTTGCGGTTATTGAGTTCAAACCCTGCATCGGGCTCCGTGCTGGAGCCTGCTTCGGATTCTGTGTCTCCCGCTCTCTCCGCCTCTTCCCCACTCGTACTCTGTCTCTCAAAAATAAACATTAAAAAAATATATATGTATATAATTGTAATAACATTGTATAGTGACAGATGGTGACTATACTTATGGGCACTGAGTAATGTATAGGATCATCGAATCACTAAGTTGTACACCTGAAACTAATATAACATTGTATGTCAACTACACTTCAATTAAAAAAATAGCTGCAAAAAATGTGTGTGTATACATATATATAATGCATAAAATGCATATATATACATATATCTAATGTATAAAGAAATACAAGGAGAAACTGACAAATCCTTGGTCATATTGTGACAAAATAACTTATTAAGCAAATAACAAGAAAGAACATGAAGGATCTGAATAATATAATTAGAGAGTTTATCTAATAGGCACATATGGAACTACATACCCAACAGAAAACACACTTTTTTCAAATACACATGGAATATCAAGAAAGACCAAACAAGAATCAGGCCAAATTTCAAAAACCAGAAGTCATACACATTTATTGGTCATAATGCAATGTATCAGAAATAAGCAATAATAGGGTACATAGAAACACCTTCTACATAATTCTTAGGTTAAAGGAAAAATGAAAAAGGCAGTATGGTCATCTAACTTAGAAATTAATAGAGGACTATTTATCAAAATTATAAGACCATATCCAAGTGGTACTTAGAGGAAAATGTATAGTTTTAAATGTATCTTTTTAGAGAACAATTGAAAACAAGTGAACTATGCTACCAAAAGAGAGATAATCAAATGGTAAACATAAAAGGAAAAAAAGAAAAAAATCTATCCTGAATGTCACTTAGGCTCTAGATCTAGCTACCAATTCGTAGGAAATATAAAGGAAAGAGAAACATATTAAAACTACATGGGATGCAATCAGCAGAATTCAGACTATGAGAAATTCTGTAAGACAACCCGATTTCTTCAATAAATATTCCAGGAAATTGAGGGGTAAGGAGAGATGGAGGCGATACTCACAGATTAAAAGAAACTTAAAAAACCTATCAAGTAAGATCAATGTGTGGACTTTGCTTAGATCTTGATCCAAATAAACAGAATTTTTTTTAATGTTTTATTTTATTTTCGAGAGAGACAGAGACAGAGCGCGAGCAGGGGAGGGCAGAGAGAGAGGAAGACATAGAATCGGAAGCAGGCTCCAGACATTGAGCATGTCTGCACAGAGCCCCACGCAGGGCTTGAACCCACGAACTGTGAGATCACGACCTGAGCCAGAGTTGGATGCTTAACCAACTGAGCCACCCAGGTGGCCCCAAATAAACAGAATTAATGAGACTATTGGAAATTTGAACACTGACAAGATATTTAATGATATTAAGGAATTATTATTAATTTTTAGGTGATTATATTCTTAAAAGTTCTTATTTTTTCAGATACAAACTGAAATTAATAAAAAAATATATCTGGGATTTGCTTCAAAATAATATCAGTGGGAGAAAGTAGTCAGGATACAGGTGAAACAAGACTGGTCATAAATTAGCCATTGTTGGAACTGTAGGACAGGTACATGGGGTATTCATTATACCATGCTGACTTCTCTAAAAGCTTAAAAAAAAAGAAAAAAAAAGAACTAAGCTTTCAACTCAGGGAGCAATACAAAAAATATAACAAACAAAATAAAACAACTGAGGAAGAAGTCATTAATAGAGAGCAAAAAAAAAAAAAACAGAAAAAAGGACAGTTAATTAACAAATTAACAAATTTGTCAAATGTGATAGAAAAAAAGAGAAAATACATAAACAAATGAACTAAAAGGAGAGACATAATTACAGATATAGAGATTAAAACTATAAAGTAAATCCATATGCAAAATTATGCCAATAAATTTGACAATCTAGACGAAGTGAATAGTTTTCTAAGAAAATATAAATGATCAACATTGGCTCCAGATAGAGAAAATCTAATTATTCAAGAAAACTTCAAAGATAATTCCCATGTTATTTAAACTGTACCAGACCACAGAAAAAAAATCAAAAGTTTCCCAACTAATTTTATACAGTTGGCAAAACCTTCAAACCAAAACTGGACAAAAGGAGCACACATATAAAAAAAAGTTACAGGCTACTCTCTCATAGGAACATATATGTAAATGCCCTAAATTGAAAATTAGTACATGAAACCCAGCAATGTACAGGAAGAATAACTTATCATGTTCAATTGGGGACGATTCACTGATAGAAAAGTTATTTTTACAATTCATTCTAACAATAGGTTAAAAGAAGAAAAACTACATGATCATTAATTCCCAATGATAAACTCAATACTCATTTCTTATTTTAAAAATATGTAATTCTTAGCAAACTAGGAACGAAAAGTCACTTCCTTAACTTGACAAAGGATAGCTGCCAGAGCTGTACTGATAATTAAAGGTGAAACACTGGCAATATCCCAGCTAGAGTAAAAAAAATAAAAAAATTAGAATGGCTACTATCACTAGTACTATTCAATTTTGTACTGAAATAAGAAATAAAGTACGTTAGGAAGAGGCCAAAGTGTCTACTTGAAAATAATATGAATACCTACCCAGGAACCCAAGAAACGCAACTGCCAAAAATGAGAAACTAAGAAAGCAATTCAGCAATGTGGTAAGATACAGAATCAAAATTTGAAAATTAATACTTTTCCTAGACAGGATTAAAAAATAAAATAGAAGAAGGGATATTCAAAATAGCAACACAAACTATAATACTCCAGAATATGCCTACCAAGGTAGGTGGTGTAAGAATTATATTAAGAAAACTATAAAAGCTCACTGAAAGACATAAAAGAAGACTTGAATAAAAATGCAGAGATCATGCTGCTGGAGGAGTAGGCACAATTCTCCTCAAGTTAATCTATAAATTGAATTCTGAATTTATGAAATTTGTGAATTTTTCATAGAACTTGGCAGCCTGATTCTAAAACTCATCTGGAAGAGAAAATAATCAAACTGGTTCTGATAAAAGAACAGTAAGAAGAAACTTGCCCTCCCAGAGATTAAAATACACTATAAACTATATCTATTAAAGGGCTTAAGAATAAACAGATATACTAATAGGGCAGAATGGAGTCCAGAAATACACCTACACACATATCTTCAACCCAACATATCAAGATACCAAGTCAAATCAGTGGGTAAAGGGACTTCTTCTTAATAAATGATGCTAGAACAACCAGATATCCATGTGGGGTCAGGGGAATGATCAACCCCTATCTTACTTTATAACCAAAAACTAATTAAAGATAGATTACAAAACTAATGTAAAAGTTAAAACTATAAAGCTTCAAGTAGAAAACATGGGAGATTATCTTCATGACTCTGGGCAGGCAAAGATTTCATGGACAGGACACAAGCTTTTGTGCTAAAAGCTTTTAGAGCTTTTCTAAGCATTAACGAAAAGAAATGAGAAACCGCACTTCACAAAAATTAAAATTTCTGCTCAAAGATATCATTAAAAAGACAGACAAGCCACAGATTATAAAAGAATATTTGTAATATACACTATCTGACATTTGAATCCAAAATATATAAAGAACTCTCACAAATCATCAATAAAACGATGAATAACTCAATTTGTTAAAATGGGTAAAAGACTTGAAGGACACTTCAAAAGATAAGATACATAAATAGACAGTAAGTACATGAAAAGAGGCTCAACATTGTCATCTTTGAAATGCAAATTAGAACCATGATGAGATGCCAGTTGACACTCACGCTAATGTTTCTAAGACTGTGATGAACTGGAACTCTCATACGTTGCTGAAATGATACAAACTGTTAGAAATGGTACAAACTATGTTAGAGAACCATTAGGCATTTTCTTATACCGTTAAGCATACATCTACCTCTTCCATTCCTAGGTATTTACCCAAGAGAAATGAAAACATATATTGACAAAAAGACCTGCACATGAATGCTCAAGGCAGCCTTATTCATAATAGCTAACAACTGGGAATGACCCAAATTTCCATCTAAAGGAGAATGGAAAGACAAATAGTGGTATAATTATATAATGGAATACTACTCAGCAACACAGAGGAACACATCATTAATCAAAGCAAGAACATGGACGAATCTCCAAAAAAAACCCACAACTAACCTCATTATGGTAAACAAAAGCAGCCAGGCAAATAAAAATGATATGATTCCATTAATATGAAGTCTAAGAACATGCAAAATTAATCTATGGTGACAGAAGTCAGAAAGAAAGTGGTTGCTTAAGGTGGAAAATGGGTAGGGTGGGTTGACTGGGAAAGGGTACAAGGGAATGATAGTTACACAAGTGCATACACAACTATCAAAACTCAACAAACTGAACATTTAAAATATGTGCATTTTATTGTATATAAATTTTACCTCAAGAAAAAATTAGGAAAACAAAATTGGGAAAACATGAATGAAAAGATTACAAAGTTAAAAAATGAGACCGAGAAAAATATATGTAATATATAGGCAACAAGTCATTAATATCTGGAATATATAAACAACTTCTAAAGTCAACAAGAGAAATATAACCTGAAAGAAGAAAAGTAATCAAAGGGTATGAACAGGCAATTCACAGAAATGGAAAGAGAAATGGCCAATAACATGAAAAAAATGTTCAATTTCACAAGTCATTGGGGGAAATACAAATTTTTAAAAGTAACATGCAATGTTCAAGATGGACAAAAATAAAAAGATCAATGATATGAATACTGTCAACAGTACAGGGAAACATTCTCATATAGTATAGATAGCATGTATACTGGGACAGATATTTTGGAGAACAATATTTAGCAGTATTGAAAATCTCAAATGTGTATGTCCTTCACCCTAGCAATTCCTCTTCCCAGTATATAATCTAGAGAATACTCTCAAGTATGTATCATATACATTGCTATCGACTGTCGATACCTCAGTTTCTAGCAATAGCTAGAAACTGGACAACCTAAATGTCATTCAAAACAGGAATAGTTAAATAAACATGGTAGACTTTGAACACTGTAGAATTCTATATAGCAGTTCTAAAAATGAGGCAGATTTATATAGTGATACAAAGAGATTTCAAAGATATCTTATTAAGAGACAAAAGGAAGTTGAAAAATAATATATGCAGTATGATAGCATTTGTCTTTAAAAACAACAGGGAAACACCAATTAAAAAACCAGGCAGGTGAAAGTAGTTATTCCTAGATTAGGATTGGGAGGTAGATCAAGGGGGGCTTTTCTCTTCATCTGCGTTGCTTGTGTTTTTATACTAGGAATTTATCCATACATTACTTGTGTAATTCAAACAAAATTAACTTAGCAATACTAAAACCTGTAAAGGCATATAACAAATATATTACTACATGTATATGCACACTTATGTACAGAAAAATATCTGGTGACAATACACACCAAACTTAATAGCCACAGTTTTAAATAAGAGCCTGCTTGAAAACTTAAAAGGAAGATCTGGGGAATGAAGTGTCCACAGGGGGCCTTAAAAAGCTAGGATATATTTCTGGAGATCTAGAAAGCTATGTGCATGCTCAGGAAAGACCTAAAAATGGCAGGAAATACCTAAAAAGCCCTTATATTGTACCCCTGGCTGACTTTGAGGCCCAGTTCAAGAAGTGACTAAGACAGAGTTGTAACAAGTCTGAGTGTTAGGGACAAGCCCCAACACCTAATACAGAGCCCTAGGCAAATGCTGGAAAAGTTATAGTTCAAGGCATTTAAGGAAATCTGAGACCAATCATTGACTAACCACTAACCTTCTGTGACTGTATACTACTGGGAATTACAGAATTAGTCCAAGAAAGTCACTAAATATACTAAAGCAACAAGTTAGGTTTATTCTAGGAAAACAAGATTGGTTTAACATCCAAAAATCATTTAATGCAATAAACCATATCAACAGAATAATGAACAAAATAATATGATCATGCCAATAGATGATGAAAAATCATTTGACAAACTCATGATAAAAACACTCAACAAACTAGATATAGACAGGAATTCCTCATCCAGGTAGGGGCATCTATGAAAAACCCACAGCTGGGGTGCCTGGGTGGCTCAGTCAGTTAAGCGTCCGACTTCAGCTCAGGTTATGATCTTGTGGCTCATGGGTTCAAGCCCTACTCCAGGCTCTGTGCTGACAGCTCAGAGCATGGAGCCTGTTTCCGATTCTGTGTCTCCCTCTCTCTCTCTGCCTCTCCCCTGCTTGCGCATGTGCTCGCTCTCTCTCTCTCTCTCTCAAAAATAAATAAACATTAAAAAAATTATAAAGAGAAAAGAAAAACCCACAGCTAACGTCATACTTAGTAGTAAAAGACTGAGTGCTTTGCCCCTAAAATCAGGAACAAGACAACAATATCCATTCTCACCACTTCTATCCAACATTGTCCTAGAGGTTCTAGCCAGGACAATGAGGCAAGAAAAGGAAATAAAGGCATCCAGACCAGCAAGGAAGAAGTAAAATTATCTCTGTTCACAGATGACATGAACTTGTATATAGAAATCCTAAAGAATCCATTAAAGACCTATTAGAACTAACAAATTCAGCAAGGTTGCAGATACAAGATCACTATACAAAGCTCAATAAACAATTTGAAAATGAAATTCCATTTACAACAGCATTGAAAAGAACAAAATATTTAGGAATAAGTTTAACAAGTGTAAAACTTATACTCTGAAAGTTAAAAAAAGTATTGAAGTATATTTAAGAAGATCTAAATGAATGGAAAGCCATTTGAGGTTTGTGAATTGAAAGACTTAATATTAAGATGGCAATACTTCCTAAATTGATCTACAGATTCAACACAATCCCTATGAAATCCCAGCTGCCTTCTTTTCAGAAAATGACAAGCTGATCCTAACATTCATATGGAAATGCAAGGGACCCAGAATAGCCAAAACAATCTTGAAAAAGAACAAAGTTGAAGCACTCACACTTCCTGATTTCAAAACTTACTACAAAGTTACAGTAATCAAGATAGTATAGTACTAGCATAAGGATAGACATACAGATCAATGGAATAGAATTAAGATGCCAGTTGTTCTTGACAATGATGCCAAGGCAGTTCCATGGGAAAGAATAGTCTTTTCAACAAATGATGCAGGGATACTTGAATATCTACATGCAAAAAGACTGAAGTTTGGACTGCCACTTCACACCATATACAAAAATTAACTCAAAATGGATCAAAGACTTAAATACAGCATCTAAAACCATAAAACTCCTAGAAGAAAACAAGCATAAATCTTTGTGACCTTGGATTAGGCATTTTTTTAAAGATATGACCCCAAACACACAACAAGAGAAAAAGTAGATGAATGGATGTCATCAAGTTTTTTTTAAACCGTGTGCTTCAAAGGATACTATCAGTAAGTGAAAACATAACCCAAGAATGGGAGAAAACATTTGCAAAGCATGTATCTGATAAGGGGTTAGTATCCAGAGCATTCATAAACTGATAAGGGCTTAGTATAAAGAACACACATAACTCAACCATAAAGAGATAAATAACCCAATTAAAAAATGGGCTAAGAATCTGAAAGAACATTGTTCTAAAAAGATATATAAATTGCTGATAAGCACATGAAACAATGCTCAACATCATTAGCCATTGAGGAAATGCAAACCAAAACCACAATGAGTTATCACTTCACACGCACTAGGATGGCTACAATTAAAGAAATAATAGGGGCTCCTGGGTAGCTTAGTCGTTTAAGCATCCAACTTCAGCTGAGGTCATGATCTCACAGTTGGTGAGCTCAAGCCCCATGTCTGGTGAGCCCCGCTTCTCTCTCTCTCCCTCTCTCTTCCCCTCCTGGGATTCTGTCTCTCTCCCTCTCTGTTCCTTGATCACTTGCATCCTCTCTCTCTCAAAAATAAAAAATTAAAAAGAATGGGGGGAGAAGTATAAATAAAATAAAAAACAAAAAAATAATAAAAGTAAGAATATGAAAGAATTAGAATCCTATTTTTAGAACTAGAATTAGATTTCTAAAAATAACAATCCTAAGAAAGTTAAAGTGGTATAGTTCCTGTGAAAAACAGTCTGGCAGTTCTTCAAAAAGTTAAACACAGAGTTATCACATGATCCAGCAATTCCACTCTTAGGTATAGACCCAAGAGAAATGAAAACATACACCCACTTGAGAACTTGTACATCAATGCTCATCGCAGCATTATTCATAAAAAACAAAAGTGGAAACAACCCAAATGTCCATCAGTGGATAAATATATATATGAATATGTATTAATAATTAATAATAGTATTAATATACTCATGTAATAGAATATTGTTCGGCAATAAAAAGCAATGAAGTAGTGATACATGTTACACAACATGGATGAGCCTTGAAAACATTGTTAAGTGAAAGAAGCCAGTCACAAAGACCATATATTGTATGATCATATGTGTATGAAATGTCCTGAATAGGCAAATCTGTAGAGACAGAAAGAAGATTAATCATAGACAGGCAGGGTGGGAGTGGGGGGAGGTTGGGAAAAAATAGGAAATGACTGCTAATGCGTGTGGGTTTTCTTGCTAATGTGTGTGGGTTTTCTTTTTGGGGTGATGAAAATGTTCTAAAACTTACTGTGGTGATAGTTACACAACTTTGTGAATATATAAAAATTACTTAATTGTACAGTTTAAAGGGGTGAATTTTATGGTATATTAATTACATTTTAATTAAAAAAATAAATTTAAAAAGTTACCATACGACCCAGCTGTTACACACTTTGGTATATACCTAAACGGAAATTAAAACATTTGTCTACACTGGGGCGCCTGGGTAGTTTGGTCAGTTGGATGTCTGACTCTTGATTTTGGCTTGGGTCATGATCCCAGGGTCATAGGATCAAGTCCCATGTTGGGCTCCATGCTGGCATGGAACCTGCTTGGGATTCTCCCTTTCTCTCCCCCTCTCCCGCTCTCCCCGACTCGTGCTCTCTCACTCTCTAAAAAATTTTAAAAAACAAAAACAAAAAAAAACCAAAAAAACCCATTTGTCTACACAAAAACTTATACACAGATGCTCAGAGAGCAATATTCAAAATAGCCAAATTGGATGCCACTGATACAAACAAAATGTTGTATATCCATACACTAGAATATGATTCTGCAATAAAAGTGAATGAAGTGTGGATGATCCTTAAAAATCTTATGTTAAGTGAAGCAAGCCACTCCCAAAAGACCACATATTCTATGACTATATTTATACGAAATACAGGTTATGGTTGCCTAGGGCTAGAGAAGGGGGTGGGAATGGGGAGTGACTGCTAATTGGTATGGAGTCTCTTTTTGAGGTTGATAATAATGTTCTAAAATTAGATTGTGGTGATGGTTGCACAACTCTGTGAATATACTAAAATCCACCGAAATGTACAGTTTACATGAGTGATTTTTATGGTATGTGAATTAGATCTCAATAAAGCTGTTAAAAAAACTCAGAACTGTAAACCTAAAAAAAGACAGAGGCAGAAGAACCTTTAAAAATAGTATTAAGAAGGCTAAATCTCACAGTGCAAACACAGAACAAAAAGGGCACTTTCAAATACATTCAGAACAAAAAGCTGAATGAGGAAGAAATAGGTCTCTGCCCTGTGCCAGCAGTATAATAATGATGTATGACAGAGGTAAAATTCCTCAATTACTATTTTTGCTTCTGCATTCTCAGTTCCCCAGAGGGAACTGAAGCCCAATATGAGTAAAGGGGTAGTAAGTGAGAACTGAACTACTTTAACAGGAGTTCAAATATCTTGGGCCAGAGGAATTATTACCAAGAAAAATGAGAGTAATTTCAAATAAGAATGCTGAAGCTATGTCAATGATCTTTGAGGAAGCACAGAGAAAGACATTCCAGAAGACTGGACAGATGCAATTTCAATTTTCAAAAAAAAAAAAAGAGGTATAAGTTAATTCTATAAATTACAGACCAGTAAGTTTGATGTAAGTCTTCTAGATTATTATGGGACAGAATATTACAGGGATGGCTTGCAAGAACCTAGGAACGGAAGAATAAACGCTAGAAGCCAGCTTGAATTCACGAAGTCAATTTAGGCTAATCCTTATTTCTTTTTTTTTTTTTTGAAAATTTTTTAGAGAGCACGTGTGAGTGTGGGGAGAGGGACAGAGGAAAAGAGAGAGAATCCCAAGCTAAGTGTAGAGTCCAACAAAGGGCTCAATATCACAACCCTAAGATCATGACCTGAGCCGAAACCAAGAGTCAGATGCTCAACTGACTGAGCCATCTGGGCGCCCCTATTTCTTTTTTATACTGTTACTGAACTGGTAGCTATGAGAAATATGTCAGACATAGTATACCTGAACTGTGGCAAGGCATTTGGCAAAATCTTCTATGAGATCCTTAGGTACAACATTGAGAAATAGGAGCTGGTTGTTAATTTTTGTTAACTAGATTAATTTTTGTTACCTAGAATAATCATTTGAAAGATCATTCCCAAAGCATGCAGATTACCAGGCCACTATCATGCTAGACAAATGTGTCTAATACCATACACCACGGGGTTCTTTCAGCCTTAGGAGCTTCATTGTGTATATCCAACAACTTAAATGAACATCTGGAAACCATGCTGATGAGGTTTATAAGTGACAGTGTCTGATAAGGACAGTGAATGCTTCAGATGACAGAATCAGGATACTGATTTTAATCATAAGTAGCTGGGGGGTAAAACAGAACAAAAACTAAAACTTGCCTGGACCAGATGAAATCAAACCCAGGGCCAGATCCAAATCTCATCCCTACATTAGAAAATGAGTGTAAGGGAAAGAAACAATGTTTCACTATTTCTGAAATCAGCCTCAAACTTGAATTGCAGCTACCTTTAGAAAACGACCTGAAATACTTCAGTCAAGGCAGCAACAACACAGTAAGAGTACTGCAAATTTTCATCTACAACTGTGGCCTTAATTTCTCTCACCCTCTTTTAGACGGTCCCCTTCAGCCTTGGTTTTCTTCTGTCTTTCTGATCCGGCAAGGTCTACAAGATGCAACTTGGAGCGAAAACTGCTATTCCTGTGATGACAAGAAGACACCAATGAGAACAGTATGTGAGCTTGAAGGCAGCTGAGTGTCAAAGCTGACCTGCTGGCTCTCATGTTCTTCCAAGTCAGCTCAAATGGCTCCACTGGTTACCAGTACTCAGAGTACTGATCTCCGAGGAATTGTCAATCAGCCAAAGAAGCAACTTAATACTCAACTTCAGTTGAACTAAGTTAAAAATGTTGACTCTTGAAGCTGTAACTGTAACTTACTTGTCGCTTTTCTTTCTTTGTTCGATGGAGATTGTAAAGATGGCATGAGATCGGGATGACTGGGAGTTCATAGCTGTGGAGGCCACAGTCCTACAGTTGTTACCCTGTTCCAAGCAGGAAACGGTATCCAGAGCAACTAAAACAGTCTTCTCGGTGAGTCCCACAATCTAATTCAGAGAAAGAAAAAAATTTCCTTAAGATTCAACTTTATTTACTTTAGATTCTACTTTAAATACTTCATCAGAGATATAGGGATTGGTAGTTTAAAAAAATAATGCTTTCATGTTCCAATAGAACCTCAATAAATAGAACAGTTGTGGTAATGAGGACTGTTTGACTAGCAACTCTGTGATCACTGCAAACCAAGGTCTCTAATCTCCCCTAGGGACTTCCAAAACAAGGGTACCAGACAATACTGGAGCTAGAAGAGATCTCTAGATTTTAGGATAAAGCAATGAATAGGTGCCTTCTGGAGAACCCCCAAGTGAAGGTAAGCTTTGGCCCCAAGAAGGGCAACAAAAATAGTTATGGTATTTCTCTTTACTACTTTCTCCATGTGACCCTATGGTCCTTCGTATACCTCTGACCTGTTTTATACTTCATTTTCACTAGGGGAAATAGCAGGAAAACAGAGTCCTAGGCTTGGTACATATCCACCCAAGAGAATCTGTACAAGTTAAAATCTCTTGGAGTCTCTGAAGATTGCCCTAGATGATTATAATGTCCCTTCTAGCCCAAATATGCTATTATTTTATTACTCCATGGCTCCCAAATCTACATCTGTGGCCCTAATTTCTAGTCTTTCATTTCAAATTGCCTGCCTCTTACACTTTGAAAACAGTGAATTATAAACCAAACTCATCTTCCTTCCACCAACACTGATTCTCTCCACTACTTCTCCACTTCTATCAGTATCTCTGTTCTCAAAACCTCAGATTCACCTTCAATTCTTTGCCTCCCATTTCTCCCTGTCTCATCTATCACCAGCTCCTAGTCATTTTTCTTTTGCATCCATCACTTCCTTTTCCTTTCCACATCTACTTGCCTAGTCCAGGCGAATCTTACTTCATGCGTGAAGAATAAGGCAAAGTTTCTCCAACTGGCTTTCCTCATCTGTCTTCCTAGTCTGTCTCCTTTTCAGTCTACTTCTGTTCAGTCTCCCTAAAAGTCTGCTTCCTAAAATGTCACCAAATTACTAAGTTCTGCGCTAAATAATGAGGATCCAAGGAGATTTTTCTTTGAAGTGTATGTATTTATTTTGAGAGAGAGAGAGAAAGAGAGAACACATGCGCATACATGAGTGGTATAGGGGCAGAGAGAGAGAGGGAGAGAGAGAATCCCAAGCAGGCTCCGCACTGACAGCAAACCACAAGATCATGACCTGAGCCGAAATCAAGAGTCTGCTGCCCTACCGAGCCACCCAGGTGCTCCCAAGGAGATTTTTAAGACACTCTTAAACTTCAGGAGCTAACATAGCTGGAGAGATACACACATAAGACAGAATCTTGGTAAAAGTGGCCATAGCAATCTCATTTATAAACTGTTCACAGGGATGGAACACATGATGCTTTAGCCTGGCTTCATAATCTGGTCCTAACACATCTATTAATTCTCAACTCAAATTCTCTAATCCAGACAGACCAGTGTAGTCTTATTATCCCCAAGAGTATATTTCCTGTTTTCCTGCTTAAGCTACTCCTTGCTACAAGAATACCCTTACTTCTTTTCTCTACTTATATTCCATCCATCCCATTTGAAGAGTGTTTACAAACTTGTTCTTACCCACTCTAATTTAAGTCAGATACTCACACTTCTTTGAGAATTTTACCTCAAATAATGCTTGGGATTTAATTCCTGCCTTGGCATGCATATAAAAGATCTTGGAAATGGGCCAAAACCTGGCTCAGTACCAATATTCTTTCTGGCAATAGCACACATTTTGCCCAGGTTTTGTATCCCCACTATCCAAATTGTCTCCCTATATTCCAAATTTTTCAGGCTTTCAAATAAGTCTGACCTTTCAAGCCTTGCTTTAATACCTGGCTAATGACCAGAAAAAAAAAATCATAAGCACAGCTGCTCCTCATGTACCTGTATCCTAAACTTTCAACTTTCCATGCAGGGAAGAGAGGAAGGAAAAGGAGATGGGTAAGATACTATTTTACCAATTTTTCCTAAGTTATATAGACTCATCTACTTCCAGCCTTGGATTCTCCACCCCTGAATACTCAAGCTGGAGCTAGATCCAAGCTGTGCATGTTTTTGATTCTAGCCTCTGGATTTGGTCCACTCCCGTATACTAAACTCCCAACCTTGCCTTGAATTTTCTGTTCAGCTCCTCATCCCACATCTAAACCATATGACAGAAGCCTCTCATGTAAGTGATCTCTTCTTCCTTTGGTACTTATGGATTTTAAATTTTTTATATTATTCACCCTTTTTCCTTTTTAAATATCATCCCACTGCCTAGCACAATGTCTGTTACAGTGCTGTCCCAACAAATTTTCTGTGACCATGGTTATGTTATCTGTGCTGTCCTACAGTAGCCACCAGCCACATATAGCTAGTGGGCACTTGATATGTGGCTGGTGTGATGAAGGGACTCAATTTTAAATTTCATTATATTTTAGTTCATTTAAGTTTAAATAGCCATTTGTGGCTAGTGGTTACTGTACTAAATAAATAGCCTGGTCTTAGAACTCTGTAAATAATAAATATTTAATTGATTGATATTAACATTCCTTCAAGAGGTAACAGGAAGATAACCCTCAGTTTGTTCTCTGTATTTAAGAGTATCTTATGGTTTGCCTCCCTCCCTGTTTTTATCTTATTTTATTAGGGGAGTGGGATGGGGGGATTGGGCTAAATGAGTGACAGGTATTAAGGAGGGCACTGGGTGCTATATGTAAATGATGAATCACAAAATTCTATTCCTGAAACCAGTACTGCACAATATATTAAAGAATTTAAATAAAAATGAGAAATAGGTAACAGGAAGATGATAAAACTTCCTTCCCCACAAGAGCTCCCATTTAGGAATTCTAGATTAACAAAGGGAATTAAGATCACACAAAACCCGAAAGACTGAGATGTCAGTAGTCATTTAAAACCACAGTGGCGGGATGGGGCGCCTGGGTGGCTCAGTCGGTTAAGCGGCTGACTTCGGCTCAGGTCACGATCTCACAGACTGTGAGTTCGAGCCCCGCGTCGGGCTCTGTGCTGACAGCTCAGAGC
>NW_024420375.1:2377088-2394078 GCF_014898765.1 Herpailurus yagouaroundi | reverse complement strand
GGGGCGCCTGGGTGGCGCAGTTGGTTAAAGCGTCCGACTTCAGCCAGGTCACGATCTCGCGGTCCGTGAGTTCGAGCCCCGCGTCAGGCTCTGGGCTGATGGCTCAGAGCCTGGAGCCTGTTTCTGATTCTGTGTCTCCCTCTCTCTCTGCCCCTCCCCCGTTCATGCTCTGTCTCTCTCTGTCCCAAAAATAAATAAACGTTGAAAAAAAAAACCACAGTGGCAAATAAAAGAGATGTAAATGTTAGTGGTGGCCAACATTTTTCAGTAACATTAAATGAGAGACAAACACACCTTTATGCCTTCCTTAGGATCTTCCCGTATATTTATTTGAGAGGCTTTCTCACGAGACGGGCATAGAAGATCCAAGATTTCTTCGTTGTAAATCTGGTATTGTTAAAAATAAAGTGGCAAACACAAGATGTTAATAGTGGTAATCTTGGGTGACTTTTAAAATTCTTTGCGACTTCCTGTATTAAAAATATTTTACAACATTTTATTCTTATAATAAAGAAAAGGACTTTAATTCTACATGTAACCATTTGATACTTACAAGAATGAATTCACATATTAGTTGTAACAAAATTGAGACTGCTCTTAAGACAGTTTCTTGGGAATACTGGACACAATGAAAAGTTACATGGGTGCCCAAATCCAGTTCTTTGATGGTGGCATGACAGTATCACCTTCCTGATTGTTAAAATGTAAGTAAAGGGTCCTTATTGGAGGGAGGAAATGAAAAGCAAACAGGAGAAGTGGCAACCAATATTTCAACAACCAGAACTCTAAGAACTTAGAACAGTGTTTAGCGGATAGTAAGCACCATATTTGTTTGCTATTATGGCTGTTGCTACTATTTAACATACGAAGTTCTTAAGTAATTTTTACATTTGATTACCTTGACCACAACTGGGTTAATCAAGATATCCAAAAAGGCTAATCTTAATGATGTTTAACTCCCCATCTTCCAACTCCACACCTCCTATACATATTAAGATTCAACTCCAGGATGAAGTATTCACATACAATATATAATTGCATGCTTAAATTATGTAAGTTTAATTATTGCTTATTAAAGATATCACTACTAAGGAACTAACCAACTACTTTCCCAGAAGCCACAAATTTCTTAAACATAGGTTTGATGTCATAGGTTAGATATAACTGGCCCATCTAGTTGTATAGTGATATTCACTAGAATGAAAACCCCACAAGGGTAGGGATTTTAATGTTTTGTTCATTGATATATCCTAAGTAGCTAGAACAGGTCCTGTAACGCAGTAAGTATTTAATAACTATCTGTTGAATAAACACATTCTATTATCACACACACAGCTCAATACTTCACCCACTTTTTATAACATTCTTCCTGAAACTAGAAGCATTATCACTTAGGCTTCAAAATAATAAAGGGAAATCAGATATTCTTCTGCATACTGTACAGGGAATCAGCAGTGGAAGCCAAATTGGAATTAAAGAATTCCTATTATCTTTTTATACGGCAATGCCAACTCCTCTAACAATCAGATTAAACAGACTCTTCTGACAAGAAAAGAACTGGGTGGGAGCCAGATCCAACTGAGCCAGTAAATTTTCTCTATCAATTTATTAAAATGTAATTTACTAAAAATGCAATTTACTAATTTGAGTCATGCCGGGAAAAACCTGATTTGGATTTTTTTTTCCACCCAAGTTACATTTGAATTCTATATAATTAAAGATAAATCATTTACCTCCAAGTATGATACTTTCAGAGTAAATTCGATGTCACTCTTTTTATCAATTTCTTTGAAGAGTAATTGTATTACCCTAGGAATAACCCCAACTGTTGGTTCATTCTCTTGCTCTGCAGTGTATGCACCTCCCATTGAATAGGTTTTTCCAGAGCCAGTTTGCCCATAGGCCAGGACGGTTGCATTGTATCCTGGCAAAACAGAAGTCACATACATAGTGGTGTTTAAATATTTTCAACCAATCAATATACTCAACTTCTTTCAGCAATTATTTGCAACAAAATTGAGACTGCTCTCTTAAGACAAGGGTCTCTTAGGACTAGCAGACATACAGAAAACTTAGATGGGTGCCATGATTTTGCATTAGTCCAAATAAGCAAAGAAAAAAAATACCAACTCCAGAATATGTGCCCCTCTTTGTGGCCCTTAAAAGCTAGGAAGTAAAACATTTATTTAGTTAGTTATTCAAATGTTATTTTTGAGAGAGAGAGTGAGAGCAAGCGAGCAGGGGAGGGGCAGAGAAAGAGGGGGACAGAATCTGAAGCAGGCTCCAGGCTCTTAGCTGTCAGCACAGAGCCTGATGTGGGGCTTGAACTCATGAACCATGAGATCATGCCCTGAACCGAAGTTGGACGCTTAACCGACTGAGCCACCCAAGTACCCCAAAGAAGTAAAACATTTAAAGATATGAATGAGGTAATAAAGGTGGCCCAGTCACTGTCAAAAAGCCATTCAGAGCTTTATAATTCTACTTCTAGCAATTTTAAATTATGGGAATTAAATGAAAGTCTTAGAAGTTGCATAAATAGAAGGAATTCCAACATATATGTTTTTGATTACCAGTCTTCATCTGAAAAGGCAACAACGTAGATTTTTTATAACCAATGAAAGCATCCACTCCCTATTTAAACTCTCAGTCCATCTGGACCATATTATCAGGCTTCTTATAGACATGTCATCATTTAAGTATGATTTAATGTGATATATGTTC
Organism: Herpailurus yagouaroundi; assembly: GCF_014898765.1. Lineage (NCBI taxonomy): Eukaryota > Metazoa > Chordata > Mammalia > Carnivora > Felidae > Herpailurus > Herpailurus yagouaroundi. The sequence goes on along the minus strand of NW_024420375.1, from coordinate 2,391,354 downwards.
TTGGCCTTTTTTTTTCTTTTTAAAAGAACTTGTATGTCTAAATGAAGACCTTGATATTCTGAAAGATCATAAGATGTTAAATCAAGATTTCCACTGTAATAAATAGCTAGTGTCAACTGGCACAACTACAGGGCAAAAACATAACATTCCATAATCATCTACAATACCACAGATATGTGTATATAGTAGTAACTGGGGAAACCAAGTTTCAGTACTTTTTCCAAAATATTCAGGGCTCTCTGGTATTGGGAATTCAGAGTAGAAGAGGATGCCACTGAGCTGAGTGAAAAAATATTGGCTTTGCCTTTGCAACTGAGAACAATGTTAATCAAACATATACATATTAGAATTGCTACCTACTTTATATTGCCTCTAAAGACTATAATTTGATTCTTATAGTTTCCCAAGTTAAGATAAAAGTAGAACTATAGGGCTCTTACTAAACCGTGAAGGTACATTCTGAGGAAGATGACCAGATGATGAAGGGCCTGGGAACCATATTGTTTCTGGAATAACTAAAGGAAAGGAGGGATGGTTAATTAGAAGACTTAGATAGAATCATATAATTGTCTTCCAAATGCGTAAATAGGAAAAAGTTTAACTTTATAGTGAAGAAGCCTCGCAGACAACACTGTAATCAAATGATCAAAATGAACATCAGCAGTAACGAAATAAGTCATCATGTGCTGTTTGATAAGATTCAAAGGAAAGAATACAGCACCACTTCTGTGATATTCCTACTGAAGATATGCAACCTGAATCTTAATCATAACATCAGACACACCAAAACTGATAAACAGTTTACAAAATTACTGGCTTGTGATCTTCAAAAAAGACTGGAAAAACTTTAAAATGAAACAGACTATACGGAGGCAGTACAACTATATACAATAAGTGCTTTTAAATGAGATCCTTTTACTCTAGAGGACATTATTGGGACAATTGGTGAAACTTGAAAGAAGTCTGAGGGCTAGATGGTAGTAATACAGCAATGCTTATTTCATGATTTTGATCTTTATATTGTAGTTATGTAGGAGGAAGCCCTTGATTGTAGCCAATATACATACACATTCAGGGTGCATCAGGTCAACAATTCATCTCAAATGATAGAAGAAAAAAAGTTCTTTATGCTGTTTTTGCAACATTTCTATAAGTTTGAGATTATTGCTTTAATGTTTTTAAAAAAATTTTTAAGTTTATTAATTTATTTTGAGAGAGACAGAGAGAGAGAGAGAGAGAGTGCGCACAGGGGAGGGGCAGAGAGGGAGGGAGACAGAGAATCCCAAGCAGGCTCTGCACTAACAGTGCAGAGCCCAACTCAGGTCTTGAACTCACAAGCCACAAGGTCATGACCTGAGCTGAAATCAAAAGTCCAATGCTTAGCCAACTAAGCCACTCAGGTGCCCCTGATTTAATATTGAAAAAATGTAAAACAGTGTTCAATGTGTCCTGAGCCATAACATCATTTAAAAAAGTGGGGGAAAAAACACGTGAATAGCTGTTGCCTGTAAGAAGGCTTCTATTTACCTAGAGGGATTAACTAACATCACTGGAAATTATAGGGAAGCAAATTTCATCTCAATATAATCTAACCCAATTAGAGTTGTCCAAAATCCAACCAATAGGACCCCCTATTGCAAGTTAGTGAGTTCCCTATCCCTATTTAAAAGAATTTTAAATAGATGGTGTAAGTTCACTTAGAGATATTGCTGGAAAGTATTTTTCTTTGGATACAAAGTAAGACTAGGTGATGTAAAACATGCCTTTCATCTTTAAGGGACTGGTGTGCCATGCTTCTACTTCTACGTAGCTCTCTGCTTTGAATCCTGAATAACCTCTGTACTAAAATAACAATAATTAGGGGTGCCTGGGTGGCTCGGCCGGTTGAGTGTCCTCTTAGCTCAGGTCATGATCTCACCGTTCTTGAGTTTGAGCCCCATAATGGGATTGCTGCTGTCAGCACAGAGCCCACTTCGGATCCTCCATCCCTCTCTCTCTCTGCCTCTCCCCTACTCACTCTCTCTCTCTCAAAAATAAACATTAAAAGAAGAATAACAATAATTAGACACCTCTCAGACATTGCTCCCTTCTTTAGAACCCTGCTATGGTCTTCAACAACACTAAAGCCTTAGCTTCTTCTTTTTTTTTTTTTTAAAGGCTTTAATCAACGTTTATTTATTTTTGGGACAGAGAGAGACAGAGCATGAACGGGGGAGGGGCAGAGAGAGAGAGGGAGACACAGAATCGGAAACAGGCTCCATGCTCCGAGCCATCAGCCCAGAGCCTGACGTGGGGCTCGAACTCCCGGACCACGAGATCGTGACCTGGCTGAAGTCGGACGCTTAACCGACTGCGCCACCCAGGCGCCCCAAGCCTTAGCTTCTTTAATAAAGATTATTAACTGATCAGAGTATTCGGGGGCTTTAGAAAATATCCTTCTTCACCTAAGGATTCTACTCATCATTCAAGACCTATCTCAAAGATTTCCTGTGTTGTGAAATTCACCCCTAATCCCCCGGCAATATTAGTGCTATCCTTTAGGTTATCATACCACTTTGAACACAGTGCTACTTCTATAGCAGGATTGAGTCTATTGTGCATTTTTAACTTTTAAAATGTCTTTTCTTAGGAGTGCCTGGGTGGCTCACTCAGTTAAGCGTCCGACTTCCACTCAGGTCATGATCTCACAGTTGGTGAGTTCAAGCCCCACATCAGGCTCTGTGCTGACAGCTCAGAGCCTGGAGCCTGCTTTGGATTCTGTGTGTGTGTGTCTCTCTCTGCCCCTCCCCGACTTGTGCTCTCTCTCAAAATTCAAATGTAAATAAATATTAAAATAAAATAAAGTGTCTTTTCTTAAAGGTAAGTGCAAAAAGGTTAAAATTTTTTATGTATTTAAAATTATGTATGTAGTCATCCACTTCCACTCCTACTCCTGGACTTTGAACTCCTCCAGGGCCTAGAAGCTATATGATCTTTCTCTGAATCCCTCAACAGGCTTTGCAGTACCTGGGCCTTAAGTAGGTTGGCATACCGATCATCTTCAGCACCCATAAAAGAACTTAGAATCTAATGGAGTTCCAGGACAAACAAACAAAAAATGTATATACAAGGCAAAGATGAGCAGAACCACCTACAACAAATACGGTATCAAACTACTTTCAAGCGTACAGACTTTCACAAATGACACTGGGTTAGTTCCTAGGCTGTGGGCTTTTTGAAGGCAGGGCTCATGTTTCATTTGTTCATGTTCATTTGCAGCACCGAGGCACAGTGCCTGACATAATACACGCTCGAGGAGTAGAAGAATTACATAGCCTCACCTTTAAATACGCCTTTTATGAGTGGTGCTACTGCTGTATTGAAGACTTCTTCCTGTTCAGTAGAGGGATCAAACACAAAATCGTAGGTAAAGGATTTGTCAGTACCAACCACCACCTAGAGAAGGCAAAGAACAGGGAGTAAGAAAAAAAAAAAATGAAAGGCAAGACCACGCCCCTCACTGCCATTTGGCCCCAGCTGTTCAGAGGCCAGCCCAGGACTCGCCTACGCACCTGTGGCTCCCCGGGTACGAAGGAAAGGCACATCTGGCAGCCCTCACTAATCTCTTTGGGGACCAGAGGGCGACATCGCAATGCCACTCTTACTGGAATTCCCTTCACCTCTTCCTTCATGATCCTACCGCAGCACCGTCTCTGAGGGGAGAAAAGAAGACACTTGCTGATGAATTTTGGTAGGTCAGGAGGGGTGGGAGTTCCAGTCCTCCTCGGAGGGTGGGATGGATTGGTTACGGAACTCAGCAGAAGCGGCGGCAGCCTCCCCATCCCAGGGGGGATTGCTGCCTCAGGAAAGTCACTGTCCCTCAGACAGGGCAGCCCGTCAGCCCGACACTCTGAAGAGAGCGAAGTGGAGTCTGAAATGAAAAGGAAGGCCCCCGGCGGAGATGACGACAAAGAACCAAAGCCCCACGGTACCAGGAAAGGCAGATCCTGAGCTAAGGTATGCCCCCTTCACTCACCAAACTAAACGTCCCTTCCCCGATCTCCCGCCGCCCTATCTCAGCCGGAGCTTTAACCGCCAAGTTTCAAATCGGTCCCTGAGAAGCCAGCCAATCGAAGCACAGACAGCTTGCGGGCACAGCACACACGTCGGCGCGCGCCGGAAGACGCGTTGGGAAGGGGCGGGCCTGCGCGCCGCACCCTGATCCCGCCCTTTGCGACCCATCTGAGCATCCGCTTCCGGCTTCCAGAGTGAATTGGCGGCGAGCGGAGGCTGAAGTCCCGGAGGCCTGCGGGTGGGTGAAGTGGTACGGCATTTGCGCGTCGTGTGCGTGAGACTCAGGCAGGATGCGGGGCGGGGACCTGGGAGGTGGCTGGTGGTGAAGGAAGGCTCGATCTGGGGACCCCCACCATTACTGATCACATGTAGGGAATGTGGGGGCGGTGCCCTGCCCCGAGCCCCTGTGGACAGTTGGAGTCAGCCCTCCCTTGGACTCCGAGAATAGACAGATCTTTTTAGATGCTCCCGATTTCCTGTTCTCTAGAATGAAGATGGTAACATTTATTTGCAGTATTGTTGTGAGAAAGGAGATCATCTCTATGGATTACCTAACCAGTTGCTTGGCATCCAGATCTTAAGCAAAGTTAAAAGTTTTCTTCCATCTTTTTTCTTCCTTCTCTCTCTCAATCTTTATCACCTAGAAGTGGACTGAGTGCATAGACCAACAGCCTTGGGACGGATTGGGGTTGTTTTCTGGAGCTTGCTGGACTGCTTTTTGAAGCTTTTTTTTTTTTTTTTAATGTTTATTCGTTTCTGAGAACGAGAGAGAGCACAAGCGGGGGAGGAGCAGAGACAGAGAGAGGGAGACACAGAATCCGAAGCAGGCTCCAGGCTCTGAGCTGTCAGCACAGAGCCCAACGCGGGGCTCGAACTCAAACCATGAGGTCGTGATCTGAGCCAAAGTGGGAAGCTTAATTGACTGAGACACCCAAGTGCCCCTGCTTTTTGAACCGTTTTTATCAGCTTTGAGTCACCCTTCCTTCCATTCAGGGCTTTGCTGGAGATGGACAGCCGGATTCCTTATGATGACTACCCGGTGGTTTTCCTGCCTGCTTATGAGAATCCCCCGGCATGGATTCCTCCTCATGAGGTGGGAATGCTTGAGTAGGGGGTTTATCCCTTTGGGCGTGGGATGATATATGAAAGGTAGGATGCTGGGGTTAGAAAAAAGCTCAGTGGAGAGTGAATTCTAGCCTTTGTTGTAGCCAGGGGACCCAGAAGTTGGATTCTGAGCAACTGGGCCCATTGGGGACTTCTTATGTTATTGTCCTGTCACAGTTCATTCACACCAGAGAATTCTGGAAATTCAGAGCCTTAGTTTCTATCTTGTCAAGGTAAAGAGATGGGGAGTTACTGGGCTGTTGACATTTCCCCGTGCTATCCATCTACCTATTTAGACAGTGTTATCTGTTTTACTTAAAACTGAGTCCAAGACCACACCTTTTCCTGACTTCAGGGTGATACATTTATATTCAAGATGAAGGTGAGTGTAAAATCTAAGGCTGGTAGTAAGATTTCTGTGGTTGCTATGTCTTGCAGAGGGTATACCACCCAGACTACAACAATGAGTTGACCCAGTTTCTTCCCCGAATCGTCACACTGAAGAAGCCCCCTGGAGCTCAGGTGAGCTTATGGAACAGTTGAGTCTTATTCCAGGCTAGCTCTGTCTGTACCAGGCCCAGAAGTTGACAGTGGTTGAGGAGATGGATGGTAAATCTGGTAGGGAGGTAAGGAAACTTTCTAATGGGCAGAAAATCTGAGATACCACTTCCACAACTTCGACTTCTCTCTGAGGAAGGAACACGTAAGCCAAGCTATCATGTATAGTTACGCTATTAGATGTTTTTGTGTTTGTGGTCTATATTGAGTCACCTCCCCTTTTTCTGCCCTTACAGTTGGGATTTAATATCCGAGGAGGAAAGGCCTCCCAGCTAGGCATCTTTATCTCCAAGGTATGTGTGCCTGGTAAGCGACCATATTGCTACTTCCCTTTGTTAAAGTTATCAGAATGCAGAATCCTGATGTCCTAAAGCCTGGGAGAAGGATGATTCAGTAGACTTACAGAAGGTGCATAATGGGTACACCCTTTCCCATTTAAAACTTCTCACCCAGCAAACCCTCTGTTTCCCTACACTGTCACACACACAAAAACAATAGCACCTTACATTTGAAGAGCACTTGATTTTAATTACAGCCTTTGAAATGATGTCACCTCAATCTTACATATTCTCTCCTTACCAACAAACAGGTAATTCCTGACTCTGATGCACATCGAGCAGGACTTCAGGAAGGGGACCAAGTCCTAGCTGTGAATGATGTGGATTTCCAAGATATTGAGCACAGCAAGGTGAGCACAGCATTTGTGCTGTGGTGAGGCAAGAAGCCATCCCCAGTAGGAAGGTTGGACAGGATTAGACTGATCTGTAACTTGATCAGAAGGAAGCTCTGCTGGGGTGCCTGGGTGGCTCAGTTGGTTAAGCATCCGACTTCGGCATGGGTCGTGATATCGCGGTTCGTGAGTTTGAGCCCTGTGTTGGGTTCTGTGCAGACAGTGTGGAGCCTGCTTGGGATCCTTCTCTCTCTCTCTCTCTCTCTCTCTCTCTTTCTCTTTCTCTCTCTACCCATCTCCTACTCACGCTTTCTCTCTCTTAAAATAAACTTTTAAAAAAGGAAGGAATCTCTGCTGATGAAGTATACTAGGAAGAAGCAGCTATTAGTGACCCAGAAGGTTGGAGTGGCCAACTTTCTCCTGTTATGATACTGTCCTGGGTCATATCTCTTCATTTGTACAAGCTGCTGTGTTCCTTCCAGGCTGTTGAGATCCTGAAGACAGCCCGCGAAATCAGCATGCGTGTCCGCTTCTTTCCTTACAGTAAGTGCCACTCTCTTTTTTACTTACCTGGCAGGGCCCTGGGTAGGAACTCTTTAAATACTGATTACTAAAGGCCCCACAAGTTGGGGAAGGGGACTTGGGAGCTCAGGCCTATAAATAACCTACTCGTTCCTTCCTTTCCTTTCTTCTTTTCCTCAGATTATCATCGCCAAAAAGAGAGGACTGTGCACTAGAGAGTTGCAGCCCATAGCCCTCCACATTGAATCTTCTAGGATAAGCTGACTAGGCCTCAGGGAAGCCTCTTGGGAAACTGTAGTCTTGGCCCCACCCTGGCAGAGCAGAGTGGGGAGGATGGGGACACAATGACGCCCTGCCCCAGACCAGCTAGCCATCTGCATTACCCAAACTGTATTGCAGCTTTTGTTCCCTAGTGTTCCAGATAAGCTTCATTCCCTGAAAGAAGGATGATGATACCTAGGTATAGCCTGTGGAGAATCCCGCTAGAAAAGGCAACTGACATTTATTGAATACCATGTGCAAGACAATTATGCATAAGTCATATCGTTTTCATTAGCATATAGAAACCAAAAGAAAAAAGAATCTCGGGGGCCTTCCACCCCATCTACCTGGCCATCTCATCCCATCCTTGCACTACCAGTCTCATACACTCTGGAGACTCCCTGGGACTGTTCCCCCTGCCCCATCCTCTGCCAAAAAAAGTAAAAGGCAATGCTGAGGAAATGCTGGTTTGACTTTTGGATGATACTGACTGGGTTTGCAATGCTATTGAGTCCAAAACAAAAGTTCTTCCAAAGAGAGGAAAACCAATGCAAGTAACAGCAACACTATACCTACTTCACAACCATCTCTATCTGGCCAGTCCATTAGGGAGGCCCGGAAACCTTACCTTCAGTGTAACTGAGGAATGGTATAGGGTTAGGGGTACTGGAAGAAGCAGCGCCCCTTCCCTCATGAGCTTTGGACGTTTCTCTGCTGAGGATGGTATTAATGTCATTATCTTCTCCTTCCCCAGATTCTTGGATCTGGTACACAAATGAAGGGGGAGGTTTGGATGCATTGCTTTCAGGGACAGCAGTAAGAAATTGGTTCCCAATTTCCACCTTGTAGGTTGAATGGTACTGTTGACCTCCTTGTCTTCTTTACTCCAGCCCCCAAATAACCTGCCATGTTCTTTGTTGCCAGTCCGTTGTTAGAGATTCCAGGCCACACCTTATGCCGTTTCCGTTGGCATGTTTAAAATACCCATTCAGAACAAAGTTTTCTAATGAGATATGGGGTGAAGTACCCCATAATGAAAGTCCCAAATTTGCCTTGAAAGAAGCCTGGGAAGCTTAATTATGTGTTTCCAGGCCCTTCCCTTGGGAGTGATTTTGTTGATCTGAGGTGGAACTTGGAAATCTGAATTTTTAAATCTTCAAATATGGAAACAGTCCTAAATAGTATATCTCTATGAGGAGTTTCTGGCTTGTTCTATAAATCCCATCTCAGCTATACTATGCGCTATTGTCAAGTAGCAACATTCTAATGAGTAGAACTGAAGGTAGAATTATTAGCTGTCTGCTTCCTCCGAAATCCCACTCCTAGTCTATGCTCCTATTTGCTGTGCTGCCCCCCAGTGGCCATCTGAAAAACTGGAGGCTCAGATACTTGCACAAAGGCATATTGGTTGAGTGAGTCTACTGAATGTTGAGGTCCAAGACTCTCCCTGACTCTCTCTGTGGTGAATGGGTTTTTTTTTTACCGTTTATTTATTTTTGAGAGAAAGAGACAGAGCATGAGTGGGAGAGGGGCAGAGAGAGAAGGAGACACAGAACTGGAAGCAGGCTCCAGGCTCTGAGCTGTCAGCGCAGAGCCCAACATGGGGCTCAAACTCACCAGCGGTGAGAAAATGACCTGAGCTGAAGTCGGACGCTTAACCAACTGAGCCACCCAGGTGCCTCTGTGGTGAACAGGTTTTAAGACAACTCATCTAAGAAGTGTGGTAAACGTGGTAAAAAGTCCCAGCAAGGTGCCATGAGCCTAAGAGGCAAAAAGCCTTCTGCCCTAAATTGGTTCTCACTTTGAGATATTGGAATGGTTCTTTGTTGGAACACTAGCATGATGTAGTTGCATTGTAAAGGTACAGGTATAGTGTGGAGAAGACATGAGCAATAACAGACTGAGGCAAAAGGACCAGTCATTTATTGAGGGTGTAGATAAGAAAACAGTGGGGAATAAACTGTATTGGCCTTTGAGGTATCCCAGTTGTTGTAGACCTGCATCCCCTATAGATATCTTTGAGCAGTAAGAGAAAGTAAGGTGGGGTTCCTGGGCCCTGCAAGAACTTTCCACCCCATAGCTGCAAGAAGCAGTCAAGAAAGAATGATAGCATTTTCAGGGGTTTTGTTTTGTTTTGTTTTGTTTTAATTTTATTTTAGAGAAAGAGAGAGCATGAGCGGGGGAAACGGGAGAGAGGAAGAGACAGAGAATCTCAAGCAGGCTTCATGTTCAGCGTGGAGCCTGATGTGGGGCTTGATCCCATAACACTGGGATCATGACCGTAGCTAAAATCAAGAGTAGGACACTCAACCGACTGAGCCACCAAGGCACCATTCAGGGTTTGTTGTGCTCCTAAGTTCAGGAATTGTATGAAAGCTTAGTAAGTATCCAGGTATTTAAACTGTAAGTTTGAGGGGCAGGGATGGATTACTGGGAAGCCCAAATGCAATAAATTAATCAAATTAGGCAGAGACTAAGTTATGAAAAGGAGCAATAGATTTTGATGCCTGACTCCATGGAGGGCTCCAGTTGGATTTCAACCACTGAGGTGTGTGTTAAGGTAAGAGTAATGTGACTGGGGTCAAATCTCAACTATTCCCAGGGAAGCTGCTAGGAGACCCAGAAGAGGAATTCTGATCTTAAATCTGTTGCTTGAAGGCAAACCAGGGAGCTACTTTTGGTTAGTCCCATTTTCCCTTAAATAGTCAGGCCTGGCCATCAATTCAGCAAAGGGTTTGCCTTCTCTGCTTTATACTCCCTGTCCCAGCAAAGCTGGGAGAAAGGATACTCCTCTTCCTTCAGTGGAAATGAATTCTAGATAGAAGGGCAGAAGCCATGTGCTGGAATAGCTATGTGTGTGTATGTGAAAGTCCAGGTTCAGAGACAATCCCAGGACTTTGTACTGCATGATGGGAAAATGACCCTTATACCAACCCCAGGATAGGACAAGCCAAGGTTATCCAAAAAAGTAAGCAGGGGGGGGGGGGGGGTTAGCTAGAGCTAAGAGTGCAACAGAAATATTATAAAGGGAAATGGGTATTACATATTTTATGTTGTTACCAGTTTTGGCACTGGTGTCAAATATCCCATTGAAGTCTCTGGATTTTTCCTTCCCATTGTCTGCAGAGATTTGTCTGGACAAATGAGAACTGATGTAAGGGACCAGATAGCAGTAAGTGGTAACTCAAAGTGGATACGGATAGATCCTTCTGAGGTATAATGATGCCTCCACAGGACAGGAACCATAGAAGCCTTCAACCCATCATCTTTCTGGTCCCTGAAACTGGTAACTCCTTCCATGTCAATACAGCACAGTAGACCCTCCCCATAGAGATGGAACCCTAGGTGTGCCAGAAGTTGTAATTATACCTTATCTTTTGTTGTTCAGATCAATGTTAGCCACTAACACGATGATGATGTCATCATCTCTTTCTGTGCATACATCTTGTACCCACTTACGTGTCTGCTTTAAAGCATTGATGTCTACAAGACTGTTGTGGAGAGTTGAAACATTTAGTAAAGGTTTAGAGAGAATAATGTTCTTGCACTTCCACTCTGCTAGTCTTACCTTCCTATTGTTTCCCTCAATCCCTTTTTCAAATAAAACATGCCATAACAGTCGTGATGTCCTAGACAGCCACAGCCATAGTCGAACCATGTATGTAGCTAGGAATTTAGGCTTCAAGAGCACTCCTGGCCAGCTGTGTCCCATAGCAGCAGCTGAACCTGCATAAGAAAATGTCTAGAAAGGAAAGACACTTGCTTTTAAAAGGCTAGAACTTAATAAAGGAAAAATAAAAAGAACAAGGGAACAAGGTCCCTTAAAGGTGGCTGCTATGGCCACAAACCAAGTGGCCTACCATCCTTGCACAGGTCTAATCTCAATATACTGTTTTGATTAAGGAAGACCCTATAGAGCAGCAGATTTAAGGATTCAAAGCCTCTTGGATTTTGTTATAGGTGGAGATTAGATGAAGGCAGAGAAAACAAAGCAGGGTTTGGTAATTTGGGGAAGCTTCATATTTTTCTTCCCCTTAATTTTTTTAAGTTTATTTTTTAAGAGAGATACAGAGCACATGAGTGGGAGAGGGGCAGAGAGAGAATCCCAAGCAAGCTTTGAGCTGTCAGTGCAGAGCTGGACGTGGGCCTCTAACCCATGAAACGAGATCATGACCTGAGCCAAAGTCAAGAGCAGGATGCTTAATCGACTAAGCCACACAGATGCCCCTTGTCTTCCCCTTCTTTATCCACAGATAATCTAGGCTGGTGCTACTCTATTGTTATGAATAGGCCTAAGAGGTTGAGGTTAGTGATATGAGAGTAAACATTCACTATTTGTCCTCCCAAGTACTTGATCTTAGACAGGAAATCAATTCCAATGATTGCCTGCAAATGAGAATCAGATACTCCACCCCTCTACTTCCAATACCAGGGTAGTCTCAGAACCAGAAGTGGAGAATGGCCCTTGAGAAGGTTGTCCTGGCTCAGCTTCTCAGTGCTTACAATAGATAACTGAGAAGATTCCCTAGGTGAACTGGCTGAGGAGTGGGCAAAAATGTATTGTGTGAGGGGCACCTGGGTGGCTCAGTCGGTTAGGCTTCAGACTTCAGCTCAGGTCAGGATCTCACAGTTGGAGCCCCACATCCGGCTCTGTACTGACAGCTCAGACCCTGGAGCCTGCTTGAGACTTTTGTCTCCCTCTCTCCGTCCCAACCCCGCTTGCGCTCTCTCTCTGTCTCTAGAAATAAATAAACATTTAAAAATGTATTGAGTGATGCCTTGGTGGTGAGCTCACCTGGCAGGCGCAGTTGAAGCTGTATGCAGTACGTGCCCCGAGTGGGGAGGATGAGCGGTATCCTCCCCACTGTGTGGTAGGTAAGTAGGCCAACCATCACCCTGAGCGAGGAGGAGGAAATTGGTTTCCCTGATTCTCCCCCACGCTCCATACCGTACAGTACCGTCACACCTCCCGATCTCCAAAGCCCAACCAGATACCCCCCTCCCTTCTCTGCTCCCCCAGATTTGTGCAGAGACTGTCTCAGTGGTTTCCAGGAGAAGCCTCTGGCTTCCCTGTGGGCCTCGCCTGCGAGGGTGGTGAGAGAGATCACACAGAGCTCTCAGTCCAACCGCTGCTCTTTGCCTTAGGTGCTGCCTAGGGCCTGGGATCATGGCCACGCCCACAGCTCTTGCGGCTGGGTGCTCGGGGAGGAGAGGTCGGTGATAACCAGAGTGAGGTAGTAGGGTGCTGCAGTGGTAGCGCTGGGGTAGGGATGGCCAGGGCCCTGAGGGAGAGTTGAAGGACCCACGGAGGGTGGGTAGCCTTGGCAGAGGAAAGTCGGGGGTCTTTTAGGGGAAAAGCACACGCTACAGAGTAACCTACTCACTGACAGGGGCAGAAAGTGCTGTTCTCTAGTGCCGTTACCCTCCCGGAGAAGGAAATACCAAAGATATTGCCAGGTATGTCTTGGACAAGCTGATTTATTAGAGCGTTACAGTAGGGCTCCCACACAGAGGCACCAGAGCTTGGTGCTCAGCTTCCCTCATCCCCCTCCGCCGCCAAAGCCTCCTGGCTCTCCTCCCCACGGTGCTCCTGACGAGCGAACTCCTCGATGACTATGTCCTCAGAGCTTGCAAAGCAGAAGAATGGAATGGAGGGTTAGGAACAACTTGTTGGGCATCGTCCACGTTCACTCCCTTTTTGTGATCCCTTCCCTGCTTCCCAGCTCAGATCCTCAGCCCCCTCTCCATAGCTAACCACTCTGGCTTGTTTCCCTAAGTTCCCTCCCCAACCTTCCAAACACAAAAGTCCCTCCCCACCCACCCTCTAGAGCGCTGGAGGGGAAATAAAAATGGAGGGTCAGAAGGAAGGAAGGGATCCAAGCAGTAAGGGCGAGGGGGTGGGGGAGGAAAAAGAAAAAAGGAAAGGATGAGGGGGGAAGGACGATTCTGAGAAGAGCAAGGGGTGGAGGGCATATGAAAAGCACTGAACTATGACATGAAGCTAGAGCATATGTTTCCACTGCACAGTATTGAAAGCAACACTCCAGGGAAGCTTTTTAACATTTCCATCGTCATAAAATGGAGGGTGGCAATGGGGAAAGGGGGATGGGGCATCCAGACCTCACATTACCTTACCTAGCACCCTCTGTAGCAAGCATGGAGTGGGGAGAGGAAAATGGAGTTGAAGCTGATGTGGGGTTCTTCAGTAGAGTGAAGAAGTGTTTCTCTTCCCCCTCCTTTTTTAACCCTCTCCTCTCTACCCACCCCCCTCCCAACACACACACACACCCTGAAAACCTAGGAACCCAACCTGCCTATTGCTATATAGTCTGTACCCAAACTGCCAGTCCTTGATTCAAGAGATCAGAACTGCTTGGTCCCCAACACTCAGGACCACCGCTCCTATGAGTCCCACCCATCACTCACCATGTGATGGCTTTGGATGCATCAGGATCAGGGGCAGCTCCACACCAACATCGCTGGGAGGATTCCAAGGGAGAGTTATGGATCTCCCCCAAGGCAACTCCCTGAACCTCCCTCCCTCAGTTTTCTGGTCCTGGGATGTCCTCAGACACTCCCTTGGCACTCTTTTAGTCTCCCATTCTTGCCCCCAGGCCCCTCTCCCCATGGCTTCCCCATAGCATCTCTTACCTGGTGATCAGGTCGCCTAGGATGCTGAGGGTAGAATGACACCCTAAAATTAGCAGCTGGAAATGAAAGTGGCAACCTAGGTTTACCGGGGGATAAGGGATCAGAAGGCTGACCCAGCCGCAGAATGGGCTTCCAGAAGGGAAGGTGGCTTGCTCACTGAGCTCACAGGTTTGGGAAACTGGTCTGGGGAACAGCTTGATTGGGTCAGTCCACCTGGGAGGAAAACAAAAGTGGCTCCCCAGCCCCTGCCTAGACAGACCCTGACCCCTCACTCACCCTCCACCAGACACCATCAAGTTGACTCTCACTTTGTAGGACACCAGGATCCCCAGCAGCTCCTTGTTCATTCCAGGTTGAAGACTGGAATGAAGACTGGTGGTAGTATTCGTTTTTGTGTGTTTGTTAAGCGGGGGGGGGGTGGGGGGGCGGTAATTTATTCAGTCCCTC
>NW_024420375.1:2302359-2376688 GCF_014898765.1 Herpailurus yagouaroundi | reverse complement strand
TTATTCAGTCCCTCAGTCCCTTCCTGTGCACCTTTTCTAACAGGCCTCCCATGCTCTAATCTCTCCTACTCATGGAAATCACATTTCTGCTCCTTACATCCAGTTTTACCATGTCACCCTCTGCTCAAGAACCAACATCTCTGAATATAACTACTTTCTGCTTGGCTTTCACGACCCTTAACAAACTGGCCCCACTCAGCCTCTTTAACCTTTTCTGCCCTAACTCCCTAACACCTGGGATACAACCTGAGCAGACCCAACCTCTCTCCATACTCAGAACATGCCATGCAGATTCCCACCTTTCTGGCCTTTGCCCATGCTGTGTTCCCAATCTGGAATGCTCTTTCCTTCCTCTGTTGCTATCTAGATCCTGCGCATGCCTTAATATCTAGCTCATTTAGTCTTCTCCGGGAAGCCCACTCCAGTTATGGTGTCTTCTTTTAACTTCTGTTGAATTTCTAATCTGAACCATGTGTGCTATCATTTAACCTTTCGATTGCTTTTGCATTCCTCTTTGTTCCCCATCTAGGCCATAAATTGACTGAAGGCAGAGCATATCTAAAACTTCTTTATATCCTCCCATATTACCTAGCATAGGAATGAGCATGTAACAGGTACTCAGTGAAAGCTCACTGATTGGAAAGTAAGACACAGAAAACTGTATGATATTGGGAAAGTCTCTTCATGGCTCTGGAATACTGATCCTTTATCTATAAAATAATGCTGTTTGGATGATTTCTAAGGGTCGGTCTAGCAATGACAATCTATAGTTATAAGATTGATAAGGCATGGAGAGGGGCAGGGGATGATGAGCACTTGTCAGATGGTGGCAGATGGCTTTTGGTGGAAGACACATCTAACCCTAGGGCTTCTAAAGGTATAGGGCCAAATGAATAATTGGATAGAATTCTATCAATTCCTATTATATCATTCTCCTTCTTTGGCCCTTTTCCTCCTTCATTTCTCAGCTCCTAGCCTTTTCACTCCATTTCTGTCTTCACTAGAGAGTAGCCACTCTAGAGATCATGGCACTACAGCCAGATGACACATAGTAGAATCCTTTCCACCTCTGCCACTTATTAGCTGTGCAAATTTGGACAAGTCCTTTTGTCTCTCTGAGCCTCAGGGTCCTTAAGTGTAAAATAGAATAAGAACACATATCCAGCCTACTTTAATGGGATTCTTACAAAGATATAGTATATATATAAGACTTTGTGAGCTGTGAAATATTAGACAACGCAAAGAATTTTCCTCTCTTTCCTTTTTTGCTGTCTGTGACCTAAGCCTGGCATTGGTCCCGTGGACATTATTTAGCTTATTCTTGGCCCTCAGGCCTGCAGGGATCTCTGAACACTGGCCTAGAACCACTTAAAAAGAAATAGGTAGACTTCATTGCAGGTGAAACCTCAGAACTGTATACATGGCATGCAGAATGGGTCATAGATAGAAAATGGAGGCTGGTAATTACATTTGAGCTTACATTGTGCTAGAGGCCAGATTAGTATCACCATGCTTGAGTTTGCCATCCAGTGCCAGGCCCTGTTTCTGGCAGTTGGCAGCCAGGAGTGGGGTTACTGCGAAGCTCTTAGAGAAGTTGGAGTTAGCAGCTATAGTCTCCCTTTAAAAGGAGAAGAAGAAAAGAACTTAGACTAGGCTTGCCAATTACATGTACTTTCATTCCCAAGAGTATCTTGCACAATTCCACAAACCTACTGGAGTATCCAGGAGAGCTGGCATGCCTGACTGTGCAGAGGGGGAACAATTTGCTCTGGTGGGAAATCCTTATGCCCTTGACCTCTCTCAGCATTTTGATGGTCCTGTTATGGGTATCCTCCCTCTAGTTCTCCTGGGAATCCCTCCCTTTCTCTACATCAGCCCTCACGTTGACCTTCCTCAGTCCTGGGCTCTTACCCTCTTCCTTCTTTCCTGAACCCCCTTCTTTGCTTCCAGTCCCTGACCCTTTTCCCACCAACCCACCCCTTGGCTCTCTGACCCCAGCCCCAGTGCCAGCTCACGTGAACTCCTGAATGAACACGGTCTTGGTGTACTTGTCTAGGGAATACAGGACAACGTCTGTGATCTGGTCGACTGAACAGCCAGGAAAAGCACATGACTATAATCAGTTAGTCATCCTCAAGGTCCCAACTCACCACCCTCAGATGTGACCTTATTCATGGCTACACTATGCATGATGTACTAAGATATGCTTATGGACAAAGATATGTATTTTGATAAGCCTTCATTAAAGGGAAAGTCTAGATAAATTCAGCCTGGATAGGTGAGGCAGGATTTTGGAAAAAGATGTGTGGATTAGGGACCAGGTGCAGAGGGATAGGAAAAGAAACTCACCTGAAATCTTGATTTTTTTGATGACCTTGTTGGTGCAGTTGTTGATAGAAACATTGACAGAGATGGGTTTGCCATGGTAGTGAACCTGGAGCAGGAGGAGAGGCTCATCATGAGGTTGGAGGGAGAACACCCAGATCAAGACCTAGAATTCTGTTTCCTTAGCACTATTGCCACCCTGGCTTCCATCCCTGTCTACCCAAGTAGGAAATCAGTGAAGAATTAGGGTTTCAGAGGGCTTGCAGGGTAGGGGGTAGGAAGTGGGGGGTCACAAACCTCCCTGTCCATCCAGGCCTGGAGTTGTAGGGGCTGAGATGACAAAAGGAAGTGGCGGACGGTCTGGGCACAGGGACCAGGGCCTGGTTCCAGGGGTGCAAACTGTACTTTTCGAACCACCAGCCGCACAGAGTCTCTGAAGAGAGGCCAAGAGGTCAGCCAGAACATCTCTGGGACTCATAGAGCTCCATGCCAACCCCATGGCCCAGTCCTGGCTTGGGGTTGGGGTGGAGGTGAGGTAAAACCTCCCTCAGAGAATTCCAGTAGACCCTCAGTGTTGACATCTAGACCGTGGGTCAGCAGACTATGGCTCACTGGCCAAATCTGGCCTGTTTTTGTATGGCCCAAGGCTGAGAACGGTGATTACATTTTTAAATGGTTGAAAAAAAAATCAAAAGAACGATAATATTTCATGGCATGTGGAAATCATATAAAATTCAAATTTTAGTGTCTATAAATAAAGTATCAGAAGACAGCCCGGCTCATTCATTTACATACTATCTATGGCTGCCTTTCACACTCCAATGGCAGAGTTGAGTAGTTGTAACAGAAACAGAAACCATAGGGCTCAAAAAGCCTAAGCGTTTATTTTTTGGCCCTTTACAGAAAAGTCAGTTTACTGCCCTGGAGCAAAGAAGAGAAGTCAGAGGGGGATCGGAGCTGGACATCTGAGTTGGTAGCAATGGTACTATGGAGGTTAGAAGCTGGGCTGTTTCTGTCCTGAGATCAAGATCTGTTTCCTGGCACAGACAGGGACTCTGGAGAGGACCAAAGACTACCTCTTGGAGATTTTCTCCTCCAGGTTTTCAGCACAGAAGCTCTTCACTTCAAAGTCAATCCCACAGGCCTGCAAAGGTGAAGGGGCCAAGAGAACTCACTTCTAACACTGCCTATCCTTTCCTCTTGGGTCTATAAGGAAATGCCTGACCCCATCCCTTAGCTGTCCATTTTGCCAGTCTTTTTCATTTGTCCCTCTGTCCTTCATCCTAGCACTGACTATCCCTCTTTCTCAGAACCCAGACCTCACCTTTCCCGCATCTTCGGGACCTGGCTGCAGTGTCACCGAACAGGGCAGGTTAACAACCATCTAGGGGATCAGAAGGAGGTCAGCAAACAGAAGAAATAGGGATCCCCCCCCACTTTGTTTTCCTTCTGTAGCTTCCTCTCTTAACATTCCCTGGAAACCTTGCCCAGGATTTGGGGGCCAGTACCTGCAGGGTAAAGGGGTAGGCATTGTCCCCCAACTTTTGCAGCAGTCGCTCCTGTAGTACTGTGAGGGGCCCCTGGGTGCTGGTGGGCTCAGGTGGGAACACTTGCTGCACCTGTACATACAGATCTTTGCGGAATGTCAGACCGATCACGTCCAAGTCATCATGGCCATAGCGAAAGGCACATGTCAACATGACAAACACTGCAGGCAAAGGAGGAAAAGAGAGTGAACTGTCATGCCCGAGGGAGAAAGGAAGTTCTTAAATGGCTCATAGGAAGACATGGAGAGACAATGTAGTATGATTGAAACCATATGGCCATGAAGAAAAGGATAAATACATTTGACTACAGTAAATTTTCAAACTTCTTTTCTTTAAGAGTCTTTATAAATACTGAAACAAGCAAAAGCCTGGGAGAAAATATTTGCAACATACGTAACAAACAAAAGTTTAGCATTCCTAACCTGAAACTAAGGTAACACTGTGTGTCAACTATACTTCAATAAAAAAGCTTCACCTTTGTGATACGTAAAGAACTCCCACAAATCAATAATTGAAAAATACCAATATAGGAGTGTGCAAAGAATATGAATAAGCTCTTTGCAGAAGCACAAAATAGAATAGCCGATAAGACAGGAAAACATGTCCACTCTCATCAGTAATCAGATAAATGCAAACTAAAACCACAATAAGATAACATTTCACACACATAAGACTGTGAAAAAATTTGAAAGTCTGCCAATACGAAGTGTTGGTGAACAAGTGGAGCAACAGGAGTTCATTGCACACTCCTGGTCTGAGTATATATTAGTACAACAACTTTGGAAAACTGGCACTATCCAGTAAAACTCAATCTGCTTGTATATTATGACCTAAGAAGAATTTAGAGGAACTCTTGCTCATATTTATGAGGAGATTCATATGAGAATGTATTTGCATCAGTATTTGCCATAGCATAAAATCGGAAATAATTTCAATATCTATCAATCAGTCAATGAAAGAATGGGTAATACAGTTATGGTATGTTCCTATAATAGAATGCTAAGCTGAGCTTAAAATAAGTGAACTAGCACTCCATGTATTAACGTGGGTAAGTCTCAAAAACTATTGAGTATTAAAAAAAGCTAGTTTCAGAATGATATGCATAATCTGATATTGTGTATATGAAGTTTAAAAGCATGTAGAGCAATCGAGCAATACCAGAGCTTCTCACAGATACATAACTATGAAGTAGAAGTATAGGAACATCAGAGGAATAATAAACACCAAATGCGAGATAGTGATTCCCGGGGAGGAGGAGAGGAGGACGGAGGAGAGGAGGAAGGGGAATGGGATTAAGGAAGGACACATGGGAGACCAGTTTGTTTCTGTAGTTCTTTTTTAAAGCTAGGTGGTGGGTACAGGGTATTTATTACATAATTCTAGGGTCAGACTATCTGGGCTTGAATATGACTTGTACAAATCCCTCGAGTTCTCTGAGCCTCAGTTATTGCACCTGTCAATAACAGGATTGCACTACAAGCTCTCCATATGTTCTTTAGCCTTCACAACAATCCTCTGAGGTATTATTATCTCTGCTTTACAGGTAGAGACAATGAGCTCAGAGCCATTAAGTGACAGCCCAGGATTTCAACCCAGGCCTTTTGACTCCAATGCCCACGCTTGTGCATGCCCAATCTAACTCATAGGAATTAATGTGAGGAGTTGACGTATGAGAAATCACTTTGGAAATTGTAATTATAGATTTGAATGACGATCATGATCATGGGAATATTGGCAGAAATTGAACAGTTATAAGTGAACTCATGCTTTGCAGCTGATGCCTAAAATTAGGGGAAAATGAACTATGAGGGCTTCAATGAAGAGTGGGATGGGGTACAGAGGGCTACCTGTCCAAGGACAGAGTGATAGAGATTGAGGGAAGAAAAGATGTAAAACAGGGGTTTGGAATCTTACTTCTATCAGGAGCCCTGACCCAAAGGAAAGAAAACTACCAACAGCCACACACTAGTAGAAAGCAACTTATTTCAGTATTTTTAAGAGATCAAAATTATCTACTGAACAGCCAGATTATCTGCTTCTAAAATTAAGCACAAGGAAAAGGAATCTATATTCAAAAGATACAATGAGGACTGAGAGTAATGATAATGGTAGCGTTTATAAGGACTGGGGCAATGGGCAGTCTCATGTACTGCAGGAGGGAGAGTCAGTTGAGAAACAATTGATTTTGTAAGGCAGTTTGGCAATAGAAATCTTTAAAAATGTCTGAATGCCCTTCGGCCATTGTTTTCTTCTCTAGGCATTTAGTCTAAGGAAATGATTGGACCAATACAAAGGACATATATATGTTTGTGTACACACACAAACACACACACACACACACACAGTATATATTTTACAGGGTTATTTATAATAGCAAAAAATGTCCAATGATTGAAGGTTGGCTAAATATATTATGGTACCCCCCATGCAATACATTGACATAGGTGAAAAAGAAGATTAGAAAATATTTATAATATAGTCTATTAAATAAAAATATAGCTATTTTTGCACGGAAACTATGAATGAATAGGAGCTAAAATATTATTAGTGATTATCTTTGAGTGACAGGATTGCAGTCTCTTTTTACTTCATCTGTACTTTTTAATTTTTCTACAATGGAGACATACTTAACAATTTTCAAAAGATATGACAAATTCCCCCCTTGGTTGTCAATTACAGCCAATTAAAGAGGGAGAGAAAGTGGGGCACCTGAGTGGCTCAGTTAGTTAAGCGTCTGAGTTCAGCTCAGGTCACGATCTTGCGATTTGTGGGTTCGAGCTCTGCATCAGGCTCTGTGTTGACAGCTCAGAGCCTGGAGCCTGCTTCGGATTCTGTGTCTCCCCCTCTCTCTGCTCCTCTCCACCTTGCACTCTGTCTCGCGCTCTCTCTCTCTCTCTCTCTCTCTCTCAAAAGTAAATAAACATTAAAAAAAATTAAAAAGAGGGAGAGAAAGAAAAGGAAAAGGAAAGAAGGAAAAAAGGAAAGGAAAAGACAGAGAAGATGAGGACAGGAAAAGAGGTGGCCGGAAGGAAGCATGGGGAGGGAGGAAATGAAGATGAGGAATAAGACAGAAAAAGATCAGGAGGGGTGAGGCAGAAGGTATGTATGTAATAGCCCGAGGTGAGGGCGGTAAGCAGATGAATTGTTATTGGCACATCCCCCTGTTTGCAAGTGGGGAGGGCATCACCCCCCTCATCCTTCCTGGTTCTTCAACAGTTTAGGATCATCCTTTTTTCGTGCTAGAAAATAGCTTGTTTTCATTTTTAAAAATTCAACATTCATTTTTAAAAATTCAACTTTAGAATTAAAGTTACTTATGTTTGGGTTTGTTTTACAAATAATACATATTAATTGTGTGAAAATCAGAAACTACAAACAAAAAAATCAAAGCTCTGCCATCATACATTATATTCCAGAGATAACTGCTGTTAATATCTCTTGCACTTGTGGGGTGCCTGGGTGGCTCAGTCAGTAGTGTCTGACTTCTGCTCAGGTCATGATCTCATGGTTTGTGGGTTCAAGCCCCATGTCAGACTCTGCACTGACAGCTCAGAGCCTGGAGCCTGTTTGGATTCTGTGTCTCCTCTATCTGCCCCTCCCCCACTCTTACTCTGCCTGTCTCTCTCTCAAAACTAAAAAAAATTAAAAAAATTCTTGTACTTGGTTCCCAAATTTGTTTCTATAATTAAACATAAGGGTACCTTAGCTATTTATGACTTCTTCCTCATTGCCTTTTTGAAATTGAAGTTTTTACCTGAGATCATTGTAGATTCACATGCAGTTGTAAGAAATAATACAGAGAGATCCCACATAGATTTTTGATAAACAACATATCTTTCACACAAGCACATATACTGCCCTACCACTGGCCTTTATCACTCAGTAGTACAGTGTAAGCATGTTTTACATCAACAAATGGAACTTGATAGAAAAAAATGTCAGAAAATGTGATGCAAATATGGGGCACCTGGGTGGCTCAGTCGGTTAAGCATCCGACTCTTGATTTCGGCTCAGGTGATGATCTCACAGTTTTGTGGGTTTCAGTATGTCGGGCTCTGTGCTGATTCTGCAGAGCCTGCTTGGGATTCTCTCTCTCTATATTTATCTCTCTGGCCCTCCCCAGCTCGTGCTCTGTCTCTCTCAAAATGAATACATAAACTTAAATTATTAAAAAAAATATGATGCAGATAAAATTATCTTCAAAAAAGTAGAAAAAACATAAAATAGCTAAGGAACAAACTTAGGAAATATATACAACTTTGGGTGCCTGGGTGGCTCAGTCAGTTGGGTTGCGGACTTAGGCTCAGGTCACGATCTCACGGTTTTAGAGTTTGAGCCCTGGGTCAGGCTCTGTGCTGAAAGCTCAGAGCTGGGAGCCTGCTTCGGATTCTGTGTCTCCCTCTCTCTCTGCTCCTCTCCTGCTTGTGCTCTCTCTGTCTCTCTCAGAAATGAATAAACATTAAAAAAGAGAAATATACACAGCTTAAATGAATAATAATGTAAAACTCTACTAAGGGACATAAAAATGATGCAAATAAAAGGAAAAAAACACATCTTATTTCTAGATCAACATGTATTTTTTAAACTAAACATTTCTTCCTGTAGGTTATTCTGAAGATGTGCTAGGAATGTGAAAAATGATTTAGGTTTTAGAAATACAGAGTAATTGAGAGTCTTACACAAGTTGGTTAATTTACTGGTTATTCCCCAGAATTCCTCTGATATTTAAAACTGGCTGAACTGATGGGGCGCCTGGGTGGCGCAGTCGGTTAAGCGTCCGACTTCAGCCAGGTCACCATCTAGCAGTCCGTGAGTTCGAGCCCCGCATCAGGCTCTGGGCTGATGGCTCAGAGCCTGGAGCCTGTTTCCGATTCTGTGTCTCCCTCTCTCTCTGCTCCTCCCCTGTTCATGCTCTGTCTCTCTCTGTCCCAAAAATAAATAAACGTTGAAAAAAAAATAAAAATAAAACTGGCTGAACTGCTTATCCACACTGTTTGTTTGTTTATTATGTTTATTTTTCAGAGAGAGAAGGAGTGAGGGAGAGGCAGAGAGACAGAGAATCCCTAGCGGCTTTGTCCACACTGTCAGCATTGAGCCCAATGCAGGGGCCAGCGCACACAAACCATGAAATCATGACCTGAGCTGTGCTTACCTGACTGAGCCACCTAGGTGCCCCTATCTCATAATATCTTAAAGGTTATGTTTGAACTAGTATTCATCAATTTGTTCTGAGCCTTTTTCAAGTCAAACCCAATTTTCAATCTAATGGGATCAAAGAGTAAAAATTATTTTAAAAAGAAATGAGAAAATATTTCAATGGAATCTTGATCTATAGTACTGTGGCCATAGTAATGTCTCTTGTTGTTACTTGCTAGAGTTACTGTTTTCTCTGTTTCTTGGGATTTTTTTTAACAGAAAAGATAGGGGGTTTCCTTCCACAGAAGAGGTGGGAAGATAATACCAGAGGTTGCAAAATGGCAATATGAGGGTCATATCCAGCCTAAGAAAAAATAACATTTTTTGATCTATCCAGGCCTTTAAAAATCTTTTAGTTAGTTGCCAACATTTGAAAATCAGGAAATTTGCATAAAAATATGGATTTCTGGAATACTGGATATTTCCATAGCCAGTGTATGCCCATGTTCATTTTAACAATGAAGCAATAGTACTGCTGACAATAATAAAGAAAATCAGAAATTTTAGAAAGAAACTATTTTAAGTCCAGCACACATGTCAATTCTGTGTAATTTTGAAAAATAAGATTTTATTTCTGGTTTAGAAATCTATTTCTATTTCTATTTTGAATATTACTTGGGGAAGAGGTACCATCATCTGTTTAGGATTTGGGCCTCTGAAGGTCTTACTCTGAGCTTTATTTCCAGTTCTTTTCCAACAATCAGAAAATTTGGCCACACTGGGCAAAAATCCCCAGTTGTTAGCCCCCACCAGATGAGGCATCCACAGTTCCAACCACTTTTTGGTTTTCTTATACCCCTCTAGTCTACTTGCCCAGTCTACTCACTCAGGTTACTTGTCTGGTGTGTGTGTGACATTTCAGTTGGGGGTCCCTGGCACATACAAAGGCCAAAAGAATTTTTACTTACACTTTCGACCTTTTAAGTAATCAGGATCAACCAGGACTACACCATCTGTGTAGAGAAGGAAAAACAGCACCCTGGTCAGGAAAAATCCTTAGACTATGAAACAGAATCAATCTCTGAAATACTTCCTCCCATTTTTCCCTTTAATTGGCCTCATCTTCTGCACGCCCCTCTTTTTGTCTTTCTTTTAGTCCCTGGCTCCTATTCCCCTTCTTCCAAGGATCGTTCTCTTTTTGGACTCACTGACCAATGGGATCCACCATGTCCACATGGTCCACGAAGTCCCGTTTCCCCAGGTAGATGGCAAGCTGTTGTGGAACAACTTTGCATGTTATTCTCTTAGTCATCTTTTTTGTTTGTTTGTTTGTTTTATTTTATTTTTGAGAGACAGAATGCAAGTTGGGGAGGGGCAGAGAGAGAGGGGGACAGAGGATCTGAAGTGAGTGAGCTCTGTGAGCCCGATGCAGAGCCCAAACTCATGAGCTGTGAGATCATGACCTGAGCCAAAGTCAGATGCTCAACCAACTGAGCCACCCAGGCGCCCCCCATAATCATCTTTGAGTGGATTTCCCCCTGAGACCTTGAAGGATGTACCCAACTATCCCTTTTGCCCCCTCATTTCCCCAGCTAGGCCAGGTTCTCTCACCTTCCCATTGGAGCAGGTCTTCTTATACACCCTATAAAAAGAAAATCAGGAAGAAAATAGGGATGGTCATTGGGAGAGAAGGGAAGAGAAGAAGGGAGAGAAAAGAAAGGGAAGTGGGGGAGAAAAAGGGAAATATTCCTAGGATTAGAAGAGGCCCAAGGAACATGAAATGGTGCAAAGGTGGAGGTAATTGGAGTAGAATTCAAGCTATAAGTTGGGGAAAAGTTGGAGACTCCACTACCCCAAAGGCAAATACTTGGATTTGGGTAGGGGACAAGTCACAGAATCAGAGAATTAGAAGGAGTTCTTACTTACCTTGACGAGTTGGCCATGGAGTTGATGTTGAGCCTTTTCTGAGAAGAGGGAAAGAGGAGCCTTCCTCATTCATTTGGTCCCTATTTTTGCCCCACTCTGGGATACCATCCAGACACACCTAGTGTGGTGTAACCTTTCCTCCTTAAATACATGCCTCACCACCATCAAGTGCCCTATATTCTCCCTCCTGCCAAGGTTATTTATTCAGTCATACTCTCACCCATCCCAGACACTGGGGGAAAAAAACTATTTTTACAAATTGTTGACTAACCATATTGCCTATTCTCCACAAGGAGCAAGGCTTCCTGGGATAGCTGGAGCACTCTTGAGCACCTTCATTGAGAAGAAACTTGTCTGGAAGGGGGCTCAAGAGAGGCCTCCATCCAGACAAGTATGAGGAAAATTGGACTGGATGAGGCTGGACATCACCTAACACACAGTAGGTGTCAAGATATGTTTGCTAGATACATGAATAAATGAATGAATGAATGAATGAATGAATGAATGAAGAAAAATGGATTCTGTCTGCTTTTGCTCCTGCAGTGGATTCTGAGCCTGAGTTCACCTCATGGTGGCCTTAACTCTCAGCTAAGAGAGGAGAAAGGTGTGGGAGAGAAGGGGTTGGTGTCCTCATGCTCTTGGCAGAAACTTCCATGGAGGTTGAAAGCCTTCCTTGAATCTGTTCATCACTCTCTTCACCTTTCCCTAATTTTCCCAGTGTTATCCCCATCGACGTCCCCAGGTGCTAGGCCTTGGAGTAGAGACCCTGAGAGAGAGGGAGATGTCTGTCTAGTGCTTCTCCTTGATGCATATTAGGTATGGCCTGAGGGGTGAGCTTAAGGGAGATTCCAGAGGTCTCTCACAGGGTTTTCAGCCCAAGTGCCTGCTAGCTGTGTCAAGAAAGGTGCTCCTCAAGTGCTCCTTGATATGTTAATGGGGATGCTAAAGGCAAGGGATATGGGACCTAGTACAGGCTAGAAATAGAGGACTTTGGACTGTTACCTTGGGAGAGAGATGAAGCTCACATCCGTCTCCAGGTCTGGTTGCTATGCTCGCCTCCTCAGCCTCTTATACTTAAGGTCCTTTGAGTTTAGATTGGTGGGGGTCAGCGAAGAAGAATAGAGTTATGGGAGGGGGGCATAAAATACTTCTTTATAAATAGCTCAGGTGCCAAGAATTTGGAAAGCAGATTAAAGACTAAAAGATTAGTGGCTAAAGATTAGCAAGTTCTTGCTGCTGGGACAAGGTGGGGGTAGGTGTTGAATCTGATGGTGTTAAAGTCAGGGGAACTTGCGAAGAAGAACTACAGAGTTTTGGCTTATGAGGCATTGAACCTGAGGACTGGGATCAAAGGGGAGTCAGAGACATTAAAGGAAAAGCATGGTGAGGGATAGAAATAGGAGGACTCAAAGTATAGGCCTTTGTGATTCCGAAAGGAGAGTGTTGTGTCACACACTAGTGTTTCTGTATCTCTTGATCAGTTATTATAGGCCACACAAAAGCCAAAAGTTTGGGAAAGAGTGCCCCTTTCCCAGCCCCACACCACATGGGACTTAGGACTCTTGAAGCATACTGTTCAGAAGCCTTGATTATCCCAGCTTATGTGCACAGCAGGAGTCAATCTCCTGTAAGTGGGGGTGGTGATTGGGGAGGGGAGGTTGAGTGTATTGAGCTGTGTGTGCACATGTTTGTGAGCCTTGAACTTTTCTTGTTGGAGAGGAAGGTATCAAAAGATTCTTGGCCCAGGAGCAGGTTCTCCGGAAAGGATGTTGCATGTGGAGGGAATAGGCAATTGACATTTGTTATCACCCCCACCTAACGTAAACCTTCCCCCTCAGTTTTTTAGTCTCCCCAATCCAACTAAGTCCGTGTTATACGCTCTAAGCAGCTTCACTTGCCTCGTATGACCACTCGCGGAATTAGAGATATTTCTGTCCTACAGCTGCCAGGACCCCCATAGTGGCAGCAGCAATAGTAATCTTCCTTTCTTGGCTGTCCTTCTCATAGGGGCCAGGTCCAGGCTTTGTGGACATAGAGAATGTAGAGACAGAACCTCCAAACTCTGGGGATACAGGACCCTACCCTGCCTCCACCTCCCCATAGAGTTGGCTGGTCTTCAGTATCTATCCATAGATGCCAGCCCTCAACCCTCATTCCTCAGGGGATGGCTATGGCTGTGGCTCAGAGGGCTGGGCCCTCCCTACCTCCTCCTTACTGTGGCTGCCGACAGCTGACAGCTGTCCCATATTCCTTTTGTACAGCTAACTATGTTAACCTTTGCCATTTCTTGCCAGTATATGACCCAGGGGCTTGTATTTTAGTTGCTGTTACTCTGCCCTTCTCAGGGATTTTCAGTTAGAGGCAGAAGCCCAGACTCTGCAGGGACCATAGTGGGACTGAAACTAATGCTGGACATACAGGAGAGTTATGTACTTGCCAAAGTTGGTGTCTGTGGGGAAGGCAAAACTTCAGAATGAATGTACTTTTGGACTAGCCTTCAGCTTATTTTTGTCTCCAGACCCACACTTGAAGCTTTTCCCCTCTTTCAGCTCAGATCCATGGTCCTCTCAGCAGGAAGAGAATAGATCTGGTAGGTCTTTAATTCATTACTATGACTGAACTTAAATCATTATCTCTTTTCTAGGAGTATGTGCATTGCTTGACTGAGGTATAATTTACAAACAGAAAATTACACAAATCTTAATGGCACAGCTTGATATATTTGTATTTACTGTGGTAGGCTAAATTATGGACCCCAAAGGTATACAGTCCTAATCCCTGGAACCTATGAATGTTACCTTATGTGGCAAAAGGGACTTTGCAGGCATGATTAAATTAAGGGTCTTGAGATGATTATTCTGCATCATCTAGGTGGGCCCTAAATTTAACCACTAGTATTTTTAAAGAGGGAAAACTCTGTTTCCGTCTATAGCTTCTCTGTAGCTAGAAGGAAATTGGGCTACCTAAACAAGGCAATATGAGAACTGAAGCAAGATGCTATGTTATTGGCTTTGAAAATGGAGGAAGGGGCCACAGTCAAGGAATGCAGCTCTCGAGGGACAAGGGCATGGATTCAAACCCATAGTCTCTTATGGTCACAAGGTGGCTGTTGCTGTTCAGGTGTAGCCTGGCTGACAACTTGATTTTGGCCCAATGAAACTGATTTTGGATTTCTTACCTCCAGAACTGTAAGAGAGTAAGTACTTTTTTAAGCCACCAAGTCTATGGTAAATTGTTCTACAGCATCAATAGGAAACTAATATACCTGTGTGTACATGCATGTAACCATTACCTGGATCAAGATATATAAAATGTTTCCATCTCCCCCCAAAATTCCCTTGTGTCTCTTTACAGTTTGTAGTCCCCAAAAGAATTATCACCAGCTTCATTTTGATCAAGACTATTTGCATTTTCTAGTAGGATTTATTCCTGGGCTTCCAAGGTGGTTCAATATTTGCAAATCAACCAACATGATACACCACATTAAGAAAAGAAACGATAAGAACCATATGATCCTTTCAATAGATTCAGAAAAAGCATTTGACAAAGTACAACATCCATTCATGTTAAAAAAAAAAACCCTCAACAAACTAGGGTTAAAGGAAACATATCTCAATATAATAAAGGCTATATATGAAAAACCCACAGCTAATATCATCCTCAAAGGGGAAAAACTGAGAGCTTGTCCTCTATGGTTAGGAACAAGACAGGAATGTTCACTCTCACCACTGTTATTTAACATAGTACTGGAATTTCTAGCCACAATCGAAAACACAAAGAAATAAAAAGTATCCAAATTGGCAAGGAAGAAGTCAAACTTTCACTATTTGCAGATGACATGATACTCTATATAGAAAATCCAAAAATTCCACCAAAAAATTGCTAGAACTGATACACAAATTCAGTAAAGTTGCGGAATACACAATCAATGTACAGAAATCTCTTGCATTTCTTTACACCAATAATGAAGCAGCAGAAAGAGAAATCAAGAAATCAATCCCATTTACAATTGCACCAAAAACCATGAGATGCCTAGGAATAAATCTAACCAAAGAGATAGAAGATCTGTCCTCTGAAAACTATAAAACACTGATGAAAGAAATTGATGACACAAAGAAATAGAAAAACATCTCATGCTCATGGATTGGAAGAACAAATGTTGCTAAACTGTCTATACTACCCAAAGCAATCTACACATTTAATGCAATCCCTATCAAAATACCACCAGCATATTTCACGGAGCTAGAACAAACAATCCTAAAATTTGTATGGAATCACAGAAGACCCCAAGTAGCCAAAGCAGTCTTGGAAAAGAAAAGCAAAGGTGGAGGCATCATAATTTCAGACTTCAATTTATATTTCAGAGCTGTAGTAATCAAAACACCATGGTACTGGCATAAAAATTGACACATAGATCAATGGAACAGAATAGAAAACACAGAAATGAACCCACAACTATATGGTCAATTAATCTTCGACAAAGCAGGAATGAATATCCAAAGGGAAAAAGATAGTCTCTTCAACAAATGGTGTTGGGAAAACTGGACAGCAACGTGCAAAAGAATGAAACTGGACCACTTCTTACACCATACACAAAAATAAATTCAAAATGGATGAAAGATTTAAATATGAGGCAGGAAACCATTAAAATCCTAGATGAGAACACAGGCAGTAACCTGTTTGACATTGGCGATAGCAGCTTCTTACTAGATACATCTCCTGAGGCAAGAGAAACAAAAGCAAACATGAACTATTGTGACTTCATTAAGATAAAAGCTTCCACACAATGAAGGAAACAATCAAAAAAACTAAAAGGCAACCTGCTAAATGGGAGAAGATGTTTGCAAATGACATATCTGTTAAGAGCTAGTATCCAAAATCTATAAAGAACTTCTAAAACTCAACACCCGAAAACCAAACAATCCAGTTAAAAAATGGCCAGAAGACATGAATAGACATTTTTCCAAAGAAGACATTTAGATGGCCAACAAACACATAAAAGATCCTCAACATTACTCACCATCAGGGGAATACAAATCAAAATTACAATGATACCTCACACCTGTCAGAATGGCTAAAATTAACACAGGAAACAACAGGTGTTGGCGAGGATGCAGAGAAAGGGGAACCCTCTTAGACTGTTGGTAGGAATGCAAACTGGTGCAGCCACTCTGGAAGACAGTATGGAGATTTCTTAAAAAGTTAAGATAGAACTACCCTAAGATCCAGCAATTGCACAACTTGGCATTTACCCAAAGGATACAAAAACACTAATTTGAAGGGATGTGTGCATACTGATGTTTATAGCAGTATTATCTATAATAGCCAAATTATGGAAAGAGCTGAAATGTCCATCGATTGATAAATGGATAAAGAAATGATGGTATGTATATATGTGTGTATATGTGTGTGTGTGTATGAATATTACTCAGCCATATAAAAGAATGAAATCTTGCCATTTGCAAAGATATGGATGGAGCTAGAGAGTATAATGCTAAGCAAACTAAGTCAGAGAAAGACAAATACCATATGATTTCACTCATGTGGAATTTAAGAATCAAAACAAATGAACATGGGAGAAAAAAAAGAAAACCAAGAAACTGACTCTTAACTATAGAGAAAAACTTATGGTTACCATAGGGGAGGTGAGTGGGAGGATGGCTGAAATAAGTGATGGGGTTAAGGAAGGGGTGCACTTGTGATGAGCACTGGGTGTTGTATGTAAGTCTTGAGTCATCATATTGTACACCTGAAACTAATATTACACTGTATGATAACTAACTGGAATTTAAATAAAAATTTGGAAAAAAAGAGTATTTACATTTTCTGAGGAGGCCAGAGTAAGAAGGCAAAGGAATGCATCTTTGATTATGGAATTTCTGGCCCCTATGATAGATTGAGGGGAGAGTTTTTTCAGGTCCTAACCCACCTCACTTGCACACCCCAGTGATTTTCCCAACCAGGCCTTCCAATTAGGAAGTGATGATAAGATCTCTGAATGAGAAAGGGATGGTTATTCAGTAAGGGGTTGTAGCAGACAGAATTGTTTGTTGACTCAATAGCCACCTCCCCCTTCTTTCTTGTGGCCAGAATCTCCATTTTCTATGCCAATCATGGTCATTTCATCCCCCCTGCTAGTGACTGGTTTAGTTATAGGCACGATGTAATTCAGGCCACTGAGATGTGAAAGGAAGTGTGCTAGGGAAGTTCTGAGAAAGGTTTCCTGAGTAATAGCAGTAAACACACAGGAAGAGAGGCCTTCCTCTCCTACCATTGAACATTGCCATGTTTGGATACAATGCCTGAAGTGTAACAGCCATCTGGTGACCATGAGAGTTGCTAAACAAACATGCTGAGGGGTTGTAGATCAGAAAGATGGAAAGAATCAGTATTTTTTTTAATGCTTATTTAGTTTTTGAGAGAGAGAGACAGACAGAACATGAGGGGGGAGGGGCAGAGAGAGAGAGACACACACAGAATCCGAAACAGGCTCCAGGTTCTGAGCTGTCAACACAGAGCCCAATGCGGGGCTTGAACTCACAAACTGTGAGATCATGACCTGAGCTGAAGTCAGATGCTTAATCCACTGAGCCACCTAGTCGCCCCTAGAGTCAGGATTTTTTTATGACATTGTTGAGCTGTTGAATTAGGCAACTCCAAAGCTGCCCACTCCTGGATTTAGATGCAAGATAATAAATTTCCTCCTTTTAAAATCAGCTGAGTTGTAATTTTCTGTTCTTTCAATTGAAAGTATATACCAGCAGACTTAAATGGGATCTGCACAATGGCAGTGACATTGGGAGAGGATAGAAAGGAAACAGATGAATCAAATGGTAGGAACAGAGACTTCCTGTGCTGTCTTAGGTGCTGGACACAGCGGTACTAGCCTCTACTCTAAAGATTTGTTTAAAAAAATGTTTATTCGGGGTGCCTGGGTAGCTTAGTCGGTTAAGCGTCTGACTTTGGCTCAGGTCATGATCTCACGGCTCATGAGTTCAAGCCCTGCATTGGGCTCTGTGCCAACAGCTTAGAGCCTGGAGTCTGCTTTGGATTCTGTGTCCCTCTCTCGCTCTGCCCCTCCCCTGCTCATGCTCTGTCTGTCTCTCCCTTTCTCTCAAGAATAGATAAACATTAAAAAATTTTTTAAAAAGTTTATTCATTTATTTTGGGAGAGAGAGCATGCAAGCAGGAGAGAGGCAGAGAGAAAGGGACAAAGAGAATCCCAAGCAAGCTCTTTGCTGTCAGCACAGAGTCTGATGGGGGGCTCAATCTCACAAACCTGTGAGACCATGACCTGAGCTAAAACCAAGAGTCTGACACTTAACCAACTGAACCACCCAGGCACCCCTCTTCTCTAAAGCTTTTAATAGCCTTGCTGGAGGTAAAGAACAGACATTTAGAAAGACTAAAAGGGCATACTACAGGAAAGACACCTGGACAAGGCTAACTTGGGCACAATTATATGGAGCCAGTCATTTTCCCATGATTTTATTAATAACTTTGGATTATTCAGGGTTTCAGATTACAGTTCCTTTCCATCAAGGTTGAGTGACTGTCTTGTCCCACTCCACACTGCACCTTATTCTCATTAGGTGACCTCATTATTTCACTTCATAAAGAAAACCCAGGCAACTGGGGTGAACTTTCCAATCTCCCACACCCTCCAAATTCACCTATGTTTTAATTCCTAATGATAAAGAGGATGATAATTGCCAGACACTGTCTCATTTTCTTCACACAACCAGATAGGTGCTCATAACTTCATTCTACGTATGAGGAAATGGAGGTTCAGGAAAACTTACCTACAGTCATATAGCTAGTGGGTGATGGAGCCAGAGTTAAACTCTAGGTCTGACTCCAAAACCTGCATTTTCTCCTGTATTTCACTTACTTTTTCTCCTTCATTTCTTTCCTTCTGTCCTTATTTCCTTCCTCTGTTCCTTCTCCCTCCATCTCCTTCCTTCTTCCTCCCCACCCTACCCCTACTCAGATGAAAAGATTAGAAACAGTACTTTTCCCTCTTTAGGCCCTAAGGCAACAGGAAGCATTGCAGAGAAACTGTCATCAAGGCATGAATATTAGATGTGAGGGGCCAAGAGGAGGAGGACTGGAAAAGACTGGAGGAATAGGGGAACAGAAGGATATCAGTAGGAAAGAAAAAACTTTGCCTGACATGCTAAATTCTAGATTATCAATTAGGTACCCAAGTGGGTATGTCCTAGAGCAAACAATATATACAGGGCTTAGATTATAGCTGTGGGAACCATTCAGTTCAACAAAGTATAACTGAATCATTCATTCAATAAACATTTATTACACACCTACTGTGTGGAAGGTATCTGTTTCCTTAACTCTGAATTGGAAGGCAGTTTTATAGACAAGATGTATAATTTGGAAAAAAAATGCCTGGAATATATGTTTTTTTTTTAAGTTTATTTATTTATTTTGAGATTTTGAGAAGTCGGGGGAGGCAGAGAGAGAATCCCAAGCAGGCTCTGCGCTGTCAGCATGGAGTACAACTTGGGGCTCAAGCCCATGAACCGTGAGATCAAGAGTTGGATGCTTAACCGACTGAGCCCCCCAGGCACCCCTGGAACATACGTTATTATAACTTTACTGGGAAGGCTGCGGTAAAGACAGAGGTAAAACCAGGAGCTTTTCCTCAAGGAGCTCTGGGTCTGATGTGAGGGTGGGAGAATGAGGAGATGGACAAAAATACAAATGAGTACAATTCTATGCAGTTTGTGGTATGTGCCATAATCTCAGTAGAAATCAAATGTGGTATGAGTGTGAGAGAGACATAAATTTTGATTAGAGATCTGCATGCTGTAGTCTTTTTTTTTTTTTCAACGTTTATTTTTGGGACAGAGAGAGACAGAGCATGAACGGGGGAGGGGCAGAGAGAGAGAGGGAGACACAGAATCGGAAACAGGCTCCAGGCTCTGAGCCATCAGCCCAGAGCCCGACGCGGGGCTCGAACTCACGGACCGCGAGATCGTGACCTGGCTGAAGTCGGACGCTTAACCGACTGCGCCACCCAGGCGCCCCTGCATGCTGTAGTCTTATTGGTCATTATTAATTATTATGCTTTTTTTGAGAGAGGGAGGGCACAAGTGAGTGAAGGGCAGAGAGAGTGGGAGAGAGAGAGAGAGAAACGGGGCTCATCTAAAACGGGGCTTCAGCTCACCCGATATGGGACTTGAGCTCACGAACTGTGAGATCATGACCTGAGCGGAAGTCATATGCTTAACCGACTGAGCCACCCAGGTGCCCCAATTATTCATAAGTTCTAAGTTAAATCATGAGAGTGGATGTTGAGAGAAAGAGGGAGAGAGGGAGAGAGAAATGGTAGAGTGAGGAGAGAAAGGAGAAGAGAAAGAGGGAGAGGAGAAGAGAGAAAAAGCTGTAGGAAGAGAGAAAAAGCTGTAGGGGAAGGGTCACATATGGAGGAAGGAGGAAAAAAAAAGAGCCAGGGAAGAAGTCAGAAGGGACATCCAGAGGACTTAGGAGAATCAGAGTAATGCAAAGTCACAGAAACAAAAGTGAGAGGGAGTGTCAGAAGACTGCAGGTGTAGCCTGCAGCATTTCATAAGGCACAAATCATTCCTTTTGGCCCAGGTGATGTTGGGG
This sequence comes from Herpailurus yagouaroundi, assembly GCF_014898765.1. Taxonomy (NCBI): domain Eukaryota; kingdom Metazoa; phylum Chordata; class Mammalia; order Carnivora; family Felidae; genus Herpailurus; species Herpailurus yagouaroundi. The sequence continues at coordinate 2,356,124 of NW_024420375.1, read as the reverse complement.
GAGGTCTTTTCCTGAAGTAGCCACTGGGCGGCAGCTGTGTCTAGGGACTAGCAGAAACCTAGCTGAGCTAAACCAGCTTGAAGCAGGAAAAGCAGCAAGCTGGCTCAGGTTGGGGCTTCTCTAGTGTAGAGGACGCTGGAGTGGCCCCCTGGGTGTATGCCAAGCCTCAAATCACACTTATTCTCCTCTGAAGAGATCAGCTTCATTCCTAGGAGCAAAGTAATAATACAAAATACTGTATGATGAGAAACATTTCATGCTTTATGAAGTGTTTTCACACCTATTGACCCATTCGATATTCAGGAAACCGTAATAAGTTGGTGGCATTATCCCCATTTCACTGGTGAGAAAACTAAGTTACAAAGAGGTGTCCAGCATCACACAACTACGTGGAGAAACAAGGATTTGAATTCATGTCAGTCTGGCTCCAAACACCTGGGCCTTTTCCACAATATCACAGCAGTCAGCTGTCCAGGACTCAAGCTATGACTGCTTGTTCCTCCATGCCTCCCTTTTATCTACCCCCACCCTGCCACAGGGCAAAGATCTCCAAGTTTCCCCTATCCAGATTTCTGGGCCTCCAGGAGATCTAGATCCTAGATTCTAGAGCCTCCCTTGCAGGCCTGCCTCCTCCTCTCACTCCCAGTATCCATCTCGGCAACATTCTCAGGACCTGAAGATCAGGTTCAAAGTCCACATTGCTTCCAGTTCCCTTCAGAGTGGATTCTGCTCCAGACTGCACCCCCCTCCCCAAGAGCACTCACTACTCACCTCATCTTCTGAGTCCACCAGCCCTGAAGCTTGCCCCTGTGCCTAAGAACCCCATAATCCTGGAACCTTAGTTAGCCCCAGGGGTCCCAGATCCAGAGCTCCTGACAAGTTGGCATTCTCAGGCACTTAACCTTCAGCCAACTAGGCTTGGTTTCTATACTTTCTCTGTTGTATTCAGACCAGGGTCTCCTGGAGTGATAGAGATGAGAGGTGATGTGTAGGAAGGGGTGGAGCCTGTGAGGGAGGCCTGTCAGCTAGCATCCTTGGAGAGAAGTGAACTGCCTCCTCTCCACCTCCTCTTATGTGTGCAATAGGTGTCTTGAAATTGACAGGCTGAAAAATGAACCCCCAGTCTTTCCCCAAACCTGCTTCTCTCATAGCTCTTCCCATCTCTGTCTACAGTAACTCCATTCCTCCAGTTGCTCAGGTCAGAAATCTTGGAGTCATTCTTGACTCCTCTCTTTCTCTCACACCCCACATCAGTAAATCTTGTCTCTACTTTCAAAATCTAGTCAGAGGGTACCTGGGTGGCTCAGTCGGTTCACCTGATTTTGGCTCAAGTCATGGTCTCACGGTTTGTGAGTTTGAGCCCCGCATAGGGCTCTGTGCTTACAGAGGAGCCTGTTTGGGATTCTTTCTCTCCTTCTCTCTCTGCCCCTCTCCTGCTTGCATGTGCACACATGCTCTCTGTCTCTCAAAATAAATAAATAAACTTAAAAAAATTCTATATAAATCAGACCCCAACACTTATCTCTTCTAAACCTTCAAATGGCTTCCCATTCACTGAAAGTAAAAGCCCAGTAGCCTTCACAATGGTTTGCAAGAACCTTCATGATCTGGTCCCTGCCACACTCTCTGACCTCATCTCTACATGTCCCCTTCCTCACAACCACCTGGTCTTTATTCAAAGTAGCCCTAATATTTAAAGCAGCAACCTTCTCTATTCCCCATGTCTTTTCTTCTCTATTCCCCTTCCTGCCTTTATTTTTCTCTATAGCAATGATTACAATCTATATATTTTACTTGTTAATTTTATTTTCTTTTCCCTCCCACTAGTATGGGAGTTCCATTACAGTCAGAGTCTTTCTCTGTTTTATTCACTACTAGTGAACTGCCAGTACCTAGATCTGGACCAAGCACACAGTAGGGTCTCGGTAAACATTTGTTTATCGCTTTGCTGGATTATGGGCACTGGCTTTAGAGAGGCAACTAAGCATAGCAATTAAGTACCAGGATGCTAGAGCCTGGTTCAAATCATGACTCTCCCCCTAAGTAGCAGGATACATTCTCCTTGCCTTAGTCTCCTCATCAGCACAATAATAGTACCTCTTTTATAGAGAACTTGTTGGGCCATCAATAAGTGTAAAGCACTTAGAATAGTGTCTTGCACATGGTAAGTGCTATAGAAGCAGTGTTTATAATTGTATGCACCTGGAGTTAAGATTTATATCAGTAGTATAGATTTTCCCGAATCTTTTCGTGTGTTATCTTGCATTTGCCCACGTTAACATTCATTCATTTCCCATGTTTCTCCTCACTTACACTGATTGATATGATTTCCCTGTAGTTGTAGTCATCTCCTGTGGCCTGGCTCTTCATCTATAAACTTGGATGTTTCCTTGTGTACTCCCTCTTATAGTCATTTAGAAACTGTTAAATAGTAATCTTGCTGGGCCCCAGTTTCCCAATCTGTACAGTGAGTGGGTTGGACTAGATAATCTCGATGGGCCTTTCTAGCTCTGACAATCTCCCGGGACAGGACGAAGGACAGGCTCCACCCCCAAACCCACCCTCTTGGATAGCCCTCTGGCTGCCAAGGGGAAAGGTGACAGAATCAACTGGGCTCAGCTTCAAGGGGACCAAGTAGGAGACATGCCAAGTTTCTTGGGTGAGGGTGGCGATGGGGTACCTGGGCTGGACCAGGCTGGGGGAAGGTGTCAGAAGTAACTGTTGTGTGGAGACACTGGGAGCAGGGTGAGGGGAAAGGTCATGGCACCATGGGGAGAAATGTTGTAATGGGCTAGGACACAACTTGGGTCTGGGCATCTTCCCACATTGGACAGTCCTGCTAGCCCTCCACCCCTTCAGCTAGCCAAGATCTGGAGGACAGAGTCAGCTGCAGAATGAGAACAACCCAAGCTCACTGCCTGCCCTACGAGGCCCAGCACTGCCTGCTGCCCACCACTCCAGGCTGGACCAAGGGGGCTTGGGCAGAGGCCAGGCTAGCCTGGGTGCACCCAGATGTACTCCTCTTGCTACCCCTAATGCTTCAATCATGGCCCTTCTTGTTCTCTGCTTTCCAGCCTCAGGGCAGAGCTGGGAGGCCAGGAAATCCAGCCACCCTCACTTCTTCCCTTTCTACCTCTAGGGGGACCATGGCCAGTGCAGAGTCCCCTCTGCTCACAACCCTAGTCCCCAGCCCGGATCCTGGTGACAGTGAGGTAGAGCTGAACTGCTGGTTTGATGAGGAGTTCAAGTTCGTCCTGCTGCCTGTGAGCTACACAGTTGTCTTTGTGTTGGGCCTAGGTCTCAATGCCCCGGCCCTCTGGCTCTTCCTCTTTCACCTTCGACCACGGGATGCAACGGTCACCTACATGTTCCACTTGGCCTTATCAGACACTTTGTATGTGCTGTCACTACCCACCCTCGTCTACTATTATGCAGCCCACAACCACTGGCCCTTTGGTACTTGGCTCTGCAAGTTCATCAGCTTTCTCTTCTATTGGAATCTCTACTGCAGTGTCCTTTTCCTCACCTGCATCAGTGTGCACCGCTACCTGGGCATCTGCCACCCACTGCGGGCACTCCGCTGGGGCCAGCCTCGCTTCTCAGGCCTTCTCTGCCTGGCAGTTTGGTTGGTTATAGCTGGCTGCCTTGTGCCCAACCTGTTGTTTGTCACAACCAGCCCCAAGGGGGACACCATCCTGTGTCATGACACCACTTGGCCTGAGGAGTTTGACCACTATGTGCACTTCAGTTCAGCAATCATGGGGCTTCTCTTTGGTGTGCCCTGCCTGGTCACTCTTGTCTGCTATGGGCTCATGGCCAGGCGCCTGTATCGGCCCTTGCCAGGGACTGCCCAGTCATCTTCTCATCTGTGCTCTCTCTGCACCATCACTGTGGTGCTGACTGTCTTTGCTGTCTGCTTTGTACCTTTCCACATCACCCGCACTATTTATTACATGTCAAGGCTGCTGGAAGCTGACTGCCGCGTGCTGAACATTGTCAATGTGGTCTACAAAGTGACTCGGCCTCTGGCCAGTGCCAACAGCTGCCTGGATCCTGTGCTCTACCTGCTCACTGGGGACAAGTATCGCCGTCAACTCCAGCACCTCTGCAGTAGTGGTGGGCTCCAGCCCCGCATGCCTGCCTCCTCCCTGGCGCTGGTGTCCCTGCCTGAGGATAACAGCTGCAGGTGGACATCCACCCACTGGGACAGTGGCTTCCCTACCTCTGGGGCAAATAGACTGTAACACTGGGAGCCAGAAAGTAAAAGAAAAAAGGATGAGTGCAGGGCAGAGGTGAGGGAACTCAACAGTTACACCCAATATGGCTGCTTCTTCCTCTTTTCCAGGTTCTGGAGAGGCCAACACCCTGAGGATGGAGAGGAACCAGGGAAATCATGTGTGACTCCATCTCTCATAAACCCTTTAGCCGCCCTCTCCTTTTTAGCCAAAGACAATAACAGCCACTCTTCTTTCCTTTGTTTCTGTCTCCTTCCTGTGTCCATTGGTCCCATCTCTTGATCATACAAGGCTTCCTAAAAATCTCACCCAGTCCTCTTGCCTCCTCCCTTTTCCCAAATATATTTGTATAGCATGTGTTCCTTCAACCAGACCAGAGCATTAGACTGAAGAGGTGGAGAAGTGGGATAACCTCAGGATTGGTCTGATTTATCTGATGGTGATAGCCAGAATCAGGAGGTGGGGGCGCCAGCATATCACAGATGCCAAGGATGTGACATATGTAGTGCCCACACCCACTTCCTGGTTTCCTCTGAAAGACAGCATAGTCTTGCCTACTGAAGTGTTGAGATAGGGCTCAATCTCAGGCAACCTGCATGTCGGAGTCCCCACATGCAGCTGGAGGCATGGCACTGTTGAACTGGTATATAGCCACAAGGCAGAGAGGGAGACCTGAGTTTTACCATGGGGTGGGTATCTTGCCTCAAGGGGCAGGGCCCAAGTCGATGACAGCCTTTGGAACAGGACCTCCTTTATGATGTTTGCTGAGAGCATATTTGACTGTTATCCTGTACTTAATGAAAAGTACAGAGGATGGCTTAGAAAGAGATGGGGAAGCTCTCATATTTGTGACTGTAACTTCCAGCATGAAGAGGTAGAGCAGGTTTGTGCAGAGTTTGGGGTGGTGGCAGGATTGACGCCCAGAGCTGGCTCTTCACTGGTTTCTCCCCTTTCTCTAGCTCCTGCCCTAGGTGAATAATAAATCTGTCACCAACTCTTTCATATCAGGCTTTAAGGCTTCACTGCCAGGGCAGAGCATGGGGACTAGGACAGCTCCCTTCAGAGTCTCCCATCCAGTTATTCCCCCCTAGCACCATCTTGGTGCTTATGGGCTTACAGGAGTTGGGGGGTGGGTACAGAACTTGGGCAGCTAACCCCCAAACCTCAGGAAATAAGAGTGTCTAGGCAGCCATTCATAAGAAAGGAGGGCTCACACTTCTAGGCACCCCCACTCTGAAATTGCCTTCTAGCCCACTGGTCCTCTGAGTCTCCAGCCGGACTTTTCTTTTGCCCCACTATTGCTGACCTGTATCGGATCTCTTACTTGTCTAAGGGGTCTCTATGGGGAGTAAGTCTGAGGCTAGTCTTCAGAAAAAAATGACTTCAATGCCCCTGAGTCTCCCTTTGCATCCTTCCACGTGTTCCCTCTTTCTGCCTGCTACCCATGACTCTTTCCATTAGGAGTAAATGGACTGGCCTTTTCTTTACTAGTTTTGCTGTCTCATGGCCGCTGCCTAGACTGTTACATATCTCGTTTTTCATCTGTACTCTTTCTTTTATTCCTATGACCATACCCTCCTTGCCCATCACCTCTCCTATCCACTGACTCCACCAAGTAAAGCTGCTTTCTCTATCACAACAACCCAGTCTCCTCCATTTCTCCAGTCCATTTAATTCCCATATGTTTTATCAAGACTAACTGCCCAGACTTTGTGGTCTGCTACTTTCAGGCTGTCTTCCCTTATACTCTAGTTAAACACATTTTCACCTTGGGTCACTTTTCTCCTCTCTCCTATACTGGAGGAGATTGCAGATGAAGCCAGTGGCTGTTTTGACCCACTGAAACTTTATGTCTTGGAACTTCATCTAAACCCCCATTTTTGTTAGCCTGCTGAATTCCTAGTGAAAATCCCAGAGCAAGTGTTTCTTGTATTTTCCACCTTCTCAAGGCTCCAATTTCGTCCTACCCTATGACCTTCTAAGAGTTACCTTGCTTCTAATGAAACTGAGAAGATCTAATACCTTAACTTCTTTCTGCTTCATTCATGATAACTCTACTTTTATATCCATCTTGCCTTTCTCCCTTTCTTCCCTGTAGACCCCACATAAGAGGTGGCTCTCTTACTTTTTCTTTTGTTTATCTCTTTTCATCACTTTTAGTCTTTCCATAACTGATTTCATCCCATCTTTTAAAAAACACACACACAACAGGGGCACCTGTGTAGCTCAGTCGGTTGAGCATCCAACTCTTGGTTTCAGCTCAAGTCATGATCTTGCAATTCATGAGATCAAGGCCCACATCAGGCTTTGTGCTGACAGTGTGGAGCCTGCTTGGGATTCTCTCTCTCTCTCTCTCTCTCTCTCTCTCTCTCTCTCTCTCTCTCTAATTAAATACACATTTTTTAAAGACCACACATGACAAACGCAACCAAACAACAATAAAGCATTATCACCCATACCCTGGCCATGCTGTTTCTTGTAACTAACATTCTACTCATCTTATTCATTTCACTGTCAGATTTCTAGAAAGAGTACCGTACATATCATTATAAAGTCACCCCTTAACTCTCTGAACCTGGTTTCCTTCTGTACCTGGAAGAACACAAATTACTTCATAAGCAAGATCTTTAATGATCTCTCCTCTATATTCCTCTTTGACTATCTCTACTTCACTTTATCCTCTTGCATATCCTGTTTAAAAGCTTAATGAAAACAATTAAAAAATTCCACTATGACAACATTAAAGAAAATTTTGAAAGAAAATATTCATCTATACTTCCAAACCCTAGACAATTATTTTCATTTATCTATGTTCCATGCTTTTTCAGTTTGCATAATATATACTTATATTTTATATAAATGTAAGCATAGTGTGCATATATTTTAAAATTTTGCTTTAAAATTTTTTATTTTAAATACTGTCCTTGTACTACAGTCTTTCATGTTTATCATTTCAATAGCCACATAAAATTACATCCATTAGTAGATTGTATTTTATTTGACTATTCCCCTATTATCAGGGGGATAATTTTTCTGTGCTTTGAACATCTTAATGGATATAGCTTTTTTCTTCTTTGCAAGAAGAAAACTTGTAGTGTTTCTAGGACAAGTTCTCAGGAGTGGGCTTACCAGATCAAAGAGCATGAATATTTTTATGGATCTTGATTTTCATTCCAATTTTAGTATATGTGCTGCCAAGGTGAGCACTGGATCTTGATTTTCAAAAAGACTGCACAAATTTTCAATGTCACAATGGCATGTGAGTGTTCCGTCTCCCTTGCAGCTGTAGCATTGGACTTTATAAGAAATCTTTTTGGATGGCTTAAACATTAAATTGTTAACTTCACCTTTTTTTATTACTCATGGGATAGAACACTTTACATATGTTTACTATTTGCATTTCCTCTTGTGTGAACTCTCTGTTCATATCCTTCACCAATTGGCATTAATGGTCTTATACACACTGATGATCTTATATATCTAAATGCATTCTTTAACATACATGTTAGGGGTGCCTGGGTGGCTCAGTCAGTTAAGTTTCAGACTTCGGTTCAGGTCATGATCTTGCTGTTCCGAGTTCGAGCCCCCATTCAGGCTCTCTGCTGACAGCTCAGAGCTTGGAGCCTGTTTCAGATTCTCATTCTCTCTCTCTCTCCCCTTCTCCCACTCATGTTCTCTCTCTCTCTCTCAAAAATAAACATTAAAAAAACTTGAAAAAACATACATGTTAACCTTTTGTCACATTTGATATAAACATTTCTTCCATTTATTATAATTTTTACTTTTAATTTTAGTTCCTTATTTTATCATGTTGCTTTAAATTTCTCTCCTCCCACTTTTACTCATCTTACTACTTCCTCTCCCTTTGCTGGCTTCTCCTCTTTTACTCCCTAAGTAAACAGAGTTTCAAGATCTGTCATAGTCATAGCATTTGGGGACTATTTAATCCATTCCCCCTCTTACCATCTTGACCCTTGATTTTCTGTTGGAGAGAATATATGCACACACGAATACAAGTCAGTTGACTTAGAGTCCTTGAGAATACTTTGGAAATATTCTAGGGCCTAGGTAACCTGTCACCTTACAAAGCAGGGAACAGGCCCAAAGATATGACTTGCCTATTACTTAGTAAATTAGTGGCAGAGCAGGAACTAGGCCTAGCCCCCAAGACCCATGACTCCCAGATCTCCTTCCATTACACCATGCCAACTCAGGTCTAAACTGTCCTTCCTCCCAAGTTTCACCTCTATATATTTAATTACCTCCTGGACAGTTTCACTCGGATCTTCCATTGTTACTTCCAACCCAAGATGTCAAAAACTAAACTCTCTTGGGTGCCTGGGTGGCTCAGTCAGTTGAGTGTCTGACTTCGGCTCAGGTCATAATCTCAGTTTGTGAGTTTGAGACCCACGTTGGGCTCTGTGCTGACAGCTAGGAGCCTGGAGCCTGCTTCAGATTCTATGTCTCCCTCTCTCCTCTGCCCCTAACCCACTCTCATTCTGTCTTTGTCTCTCTCAAAAATAAACATTAAAAAACAAACAAAAACTAAGCTCTCTAAACCAGTTTCCTTATCTGTCTTCACTTCTTTTCATGGCATCATTTTTCCTCAAGTCACCTAGGCTCAAAAATGCTCAGGTAACTTCAATTCTTCTCTTTTTATTTCATGAGATTCTGGCATTTCTTTAGTTATCATGTCAATTGGCCTTCCTTTATGATCCCAGTACTACCATTCGAATACTGACTCTTGTCACCTTATCCCTAACTGACTGATACAGCCTCCAAACTGGTCTTTCTTACCTCCAGTGTCTTCTCACACAAATGCATCCTATATAATGCATACTGCCAGATTAATCAGCCTTAACACTGCTTTCACAGTTTCACTCTCTTACATAAAACTCTCTCATTGTTCCCTATTGTCTACAAGACAAATTTAAATCCTTTAGTCAGAAATGAAAGAGAGCTTTTTCAGTCTTATTTTCCATTCCTCCCCAATACAAATCTTTCTTCTCCAGCTAATTTGAGCTCCCTATTCTTTCTCCAAATAAGACTTGCACTTTCTCAGCTCTGCACCTTTAGTCTTCCTTTCCCCTGCCCCAGAATGCCCTCCCTTTCTTCTCTCACTGTCCTTTTCTTACCTAGTTTCCAAAGCCAGGATCAAGCTCCACTTCCTCTTTTAGGCTTTCTCTGGTGACTCTTGCCCATAGTGACCTTCCTGGTCACTCCTGCAATAATTACTGTTTATATCAGTCACTTGGCACTTTTATTTTCTTTTGAAATTATACTATTATTGCTACTTGACTCTTTATGTTTGTTTTGCATTCCCTCCTATAAATTCCTTGAGTTGCTGTGATAGAAAGGAAAGAGCATAGGACCGAAAATCAGAAGAGCCAAGTCTGAGCCCTAGTTATGAACGTAGGGCTTAGGTTTGTCACTTGGGTGAGTCATTCAGACTCTTTGAGCCATAATTTCATCACTTGTAAAATGAGGATCATAATCTCAGCTTTAAGTACTTCAGATTGTGGTACGTCTCTGCAAATCTAGACAGCTAAACAAATATGAATGGTTTTTATTATATCATCTCATTTGTTTAATAAATGGTGCTTCATAAATATTTGCTGAATAGTTACATGTAAGTAATTCAGTTTAACGTTTCTGTTCCTGGGCATATTTCTGTGTTAAGAGGCCACAGGAAACCCAAGAAACCTAAAGACCCGAGGGCACTTTTTAAGAACAGTGAAGACAGGGAGGGCATTGGAAAGATATTATAAAGGAAAGTGGGTCTGTCCAGCATCTTCCACATTCTACTAAACTGGCTACTCATTATTTGGACTGCCTATAAGGCGGATCTGAATGTGGAGATGGGGAGAAGATGACACATCAGAGCTTTAACTTTCCTCACATTTTCTACTACATCCCATAATGCCCAACCAGTTAGCCTAATGTTTTTCCTAGGATGCACCTAGGACTCTTTTCTCCTTCACTGATGTGATGAAAGCCAACATTTTGGTGAAGAAGGTAATGAGAAGTAGTAGAGAGAACAAGCAATGTACTCAACCAGAGGTGGCTTTAAATCTTCAATATGCTACTCACTAGTTGCATGATGTCAGACAAGTTGCTTAATCTCTCTGAGCTTCTGTTTCATCATTGGTAAATTGGGGATAGGAATTACTCATTTAGTAGGGCTGTTGTGAAGTGTCAATGGAGTAATGGATGAAAAAACATCATTTACAGTTCCTGTGGGTAGGAATTCCTTTTCAACAGTTCGCAACTTTAGTGTGGCTGGATGAGGAGCCAAACTTCTAAATATGGATTTGGAGCTGCTTAGAAGTGATAGTTAAGATCATGACAAAGACTGAACCCATGAATGTGAGAAGCAGGAGGCTGAAAACTGATCAGTGAGAGATGACCGTAGCGATGAACTGGGAGGAAACAGATTGAAACGTTGGCATTGCATCAAGGGAGAAGAGAGTTTCAAAAAGAAGGACTTATAAAAGTTATTTAAAAAAAAAACTTTTGAATGAAAGAAAAAAAGAAAATTAAGGAAGTAAGCAACAGTGAATGCATAAGAGAATTCAGAGAAGATGAGACACTCAGAAAGATAATAAATACTTGATTCCTTGCCAACTTGTATACAAGAGATATTAGCCAATGACATTATCTAAAGAGGCCAATCTCAAATAGCTTTTGTAATCAAGATCTGTTTACATGTATTTATACTCCTCCTTCCCTTTTAGTTCCTACATGCCTCTGCCTCTTTCCAAAGATTTCAGAATAACCCACTGAATGAGTTACTTGCCATAACCTACAGAACTTATATTTCTAGTATGAGCTGGGATGGGATTTGTCACCAGAAGGGAATACAGAAATACTTGAGCACAACAAAAGAGTGAGTCTGTCTATGAGGGAACCTTGGTGTATGTTTGATTGGCAGAGCTTATGAATTTAGGTCATAAAGTGGGAAGAAGACAAATTATCTCTCCTTGAGTCAAAGGGTAAATTATTAAAATGTGAGAACTCTTCAAGACAAGATGAAATCCTTTTTGGGGCTTCCTGGTTATTACAATAAATTTTGTACCACAGTTTGAGGCCTTAGTCATGCTGCTGGATCTACTGATGGGAAGAAGAAACCAGATGTACTTGGAAAACTCAAGAGAAAAATCAACTAATGCTTTCATTGTGATGCTGGCACCTGCTCAATTGGTTTACTTCTCACTGATATTTAACTTACTGCTCATTGTAAACCCCATCCTTTTTACTATACCAACAGCTATTTATCTCCAATGTGAATAAAACATTTATTTTTACATGCTCTGATCTTGCTGGATTTCTTTCAGAGGGTAGTCATTGCTCTGGGTCTTTGAAGACTTAAGCTAGCTTGATTTTATATGTTTCAGTCTTTATTCATGTCTCTAATGCAGTTTCCCAAAGCACATATTCTGGGGGCAGTAATACATGTTACTAAGATTTAAGGGGTGGGGTTAGAATGGAAGGTCCAAACTTGTGACATGGGCAGACCTTGAACTCACCTCCTGCCATGGACACAGCAAATCTACACCTACATATAGAGTAATTCCTCCTGAAGAAAAACTGAGAGCTGATTGAATTGCTTTGGCACAATAAAGGATAGAGGGACTACAAAGAGAATAGCAGGAGAGATTGGGACACAGTAACAATGTGACCCTCTCTCCCAATGCTGCAAACTGCAGTGAGGAAGGATAGCACTGAGGAATCTGTGCACAGGTTTGCCCACCCTCAGGCACAGAAAAAAAAAGCCATGGTTTAAAGGGAAACTAAACTGTAAGTGAACTAACACTAGAACATCCCCTAAATGGCAGGGGAACTGCTGGAACACTATCCAGGGTTGGAAGTGCTGGTGAGCACCATGTTTTACATCCCACCCTCTACCATGACCCTGCAGATGGGAACGGGGTCTGGACACTCTAGCCAGCCTGCCACCTCAGTGAGCACAGAGCCCCTAGTCCACACCAGCTCCAGTCATTCCCCCAACGTGGTCTCCCCTACTCATGACCACCTGAGCTCCAGTTGTCCCACCCACCTGGCCTCAGTGCAGTGTACACCAAGACACCCCTGTACTCCAGCCATCTCACCTAGGTGGCATGGGTATAAAACTCTCCAGGACACACCAGGTCTGTGCTCACTTCAGCTGCAGCCAACTTGCCAGAGCAGGCCCTTCCTGAAGCACCTTGGGAAAACCTCTTCCACCTGTGTCCACTTCACTTCTGCCTGTCCCACCAGGGTTCCTCCAGTGCAGAGTGCCCCACAGTTCCCAGTCTGTGCCTATTAACCTGGGGAAAGAAACAGATATCCAGGTCCAGGAAGCAAAGAGAGCCCCAAACAAGATGAACTCAAGCAGGTAAACACCAAAACATATAATAATTAAAATGTCAAAGATTAGGGGCGCCTGGGTGGCTCAGTCGGTTGAGCATCTGACTTCGGCTCAGGTCATGATCTCACAGTCTGTGAGTTCGAGCCCCGCGTCGGGCTCTGTGCTGACAGCTTGGAGCCTGGAGCCTGCTTCCGATTCTGTGTCTCCCTCTCTCTCTGACCCTCCCCTGTTCATGCTCTGTCTCTCTCTGTCTCAAAAATAAATAAACATTAAAAAAATTTAATAAAAAAAATGTCAAAGATTAAAGATAAAGAGAGAATCTTAAAAACAGCAAGAGGAAAGCAACAAGTTACATACAAGGAAAGCCACATGAGGCTATCAGATTATTTTTTCATCAGAAATCTTGCAGGCCAGAAAAGAGTGGCATGATATATTCAAAGTGCTGAAAAAAAAAAAAAAAACACTTACAACCAAGAATACTTTACCTGGCAAGGTTATCATCCAGAATTAGAGGAGAGATAAAGAGTTTCCCAGACAAACAAAATTTAAAGGAGTTCATCACCACTAAACCAGCCTTAAGAGAAGTGTTGAGACTTCTTTAAGTGGGAAAAAAGGTCATAAGTAAAAGTAAGACATTTATAAAAGGAAATAATTTCACTAGTAAAAGCAATCATATAATAAAGGCAGTAAATCAATCACTTATAAAGCTAGTATGAAGGTTAAAAGACAAAAGTAGTGAAATCAATTATATCTAAAAAGTAAAGAGATTCATAAAAGATACAAATTATGGCAGAATATACATAAAAGGTGAAAGAGGAGAATACAAATGTAGGGCTATTAGTTTGTGTTCAAACCTAAGTGACCATTTACTTAATATCAAAAGTTATATACTTAATATGATATATATGAACCTCATCATAACCACAAACTAAAGCCTATAATAGATACACAAAAAATAAAGAGAAAAGAATCCAAACGTAACAGTGAAGAAAGACATCAATCATAAAGGAAGAGAGCAAGAGAAGAAATGAATAGAGATCCACAAAAACAATCATAAAACAATGAAAAAAATGGCAATAAATACATATCTATCATTAATTACTTTCTTTTTAAATAAATGTTTATTTTTGAGAGAGAGCACGAGCGGGATAGGGGTAGAGAGAGAGGGGGACAGAGGATCCAATGCATGCTCCACACTGACAGAAGCAAGCCCACTGTGGGGCTTGAATTCATGTACCTCAAGATCATGACCTGAGCTGAAATTAGATCTTTGAGCCACCCAGGTGCCCCTGGACAAAATGACTTTAAAACAAAGACTGCAGTGAGGACAAAGAAGGGCATGGCACAGCGGTAAAGGAATCAGTCCAACAAGAGGATATAACAACTATAAATATCTATGCATCTAACATAGGAGCATCTAAAAATTATAAAGCAAATATTAACAGACATAAGGAGAGAAATATCCAGTAATACAATAATAGGGGACTATAACACCACACTTACATCAATGGATAGATCATCCAGAAAGAAAACCAATGAAGAAACAATGTCTTTGAATGATGCATTAGACTAGATGGACTTAACGGATACATAGAGAAAATTCTGTCGATAAATAGCAGAATATACATTCTTTTCAAGTGTACATGGAACATTCTCCAGGATAGATCACATATTAGGCTACAACACAAGTCTTAATAAATTTAAGAGATTGAAATCATATCAAGCATCTTTTCCAAACACAATGGCATGAAACAAGAAATCAACCACAAGAAAAAAAACTTGAGGAAACACAAACACATGGAGGCTAAACAACATGGAACCAAACAACCAATGGATCAATGAATAAATCAAAGAGGAAATTAAAAAGTTCTTGGAGACAAATGAAATTGGAAACACAATAGTTTAAAATTTAGGGGATGCAGGGGTGCCCAAGTGGCTCAGTCGGTTAAGTATCTGACTTTGGCTCAGGTCATGATCTTGTGTTTCTTGAGTTCAAGCCCCAAGTCAGGCTCTGTGCTGACAGTTCAGAGCCTGGAGCCTGCTTCGAATTCAGTGCCTTCCTCTTTCTCTATCTCTCTCCCTGTCTCTCTCTGCCCCTCCCCCACTCATGCTCTGTCTGTCTCTCTCAAAAATAAACACTAAAAAAAATTTTAAAAAATAAAATTGGGGGGATGCAGCAAAAGCAGTTCTAACATGGAAATTTATTTATTTATTTTTCTAAGATAGAAGTTTATGGTGATACAGGCCTACCTCAAGAAACAAGAAAAATCTCAAAATAAACAACCTAAACTTACACTTAAAGGAACTAGGAAAAAAAGAACAAAGTCTAAAGTTAGCAGAAGGAAAGAAATTATAAATATTAGAGTAAAAGTAGATAAAATAGACTTAAAAATACAATAACAAAACTAGGAGGTGGTTCTTTGAAAGGATAAAGAAAATCAATATACATTTAGCCAGATTCATCAAGAAAAAAAAATGACTCAAATAAAATCAGAAATAAAAGAGAAGTACTATTTGTAACGACATGGATGGAGCTAGAGTGTATAATGCTAAGTGAAATAACTCGGTCAGAGAAAAACAAATACTATAAGATTTCATTCATATGTGGAATTTAAGAAACAAAACAGATGAACAAAGGGGAGAGAAAGAGAGGGACAAACCAAGAAACAGACCCTTTTTTAAAATGCTTATTTATTTTTGAGAGAGAGAGAGAAAGAAAGAAAGAACACAAGCAGGGGAGGGGCAGAGAGAAAGAAACACAGAATCTAAAGCAGGCTTCAGGCTCTGAGCTGTCAGCGCAGAACCCAAGGTAGGGCTTGAACCCACAAACTGTGAGATCATGACCTGAGCTGAAGTCAGATGCTCAACTGACTGAGCCACCCAGGTGCCCCAAAACAAACTTTTAACTATAGAGAACAAACTGATGGATACCAGAGGGGAGGTGAGTGTGAGAATGGGTTAAATAGGTGATGGGAGTTAAGGAGTGCACTTGCTATGATGTGCACGGGGTGATATGTGGAATTGTTGAATCACTATATTGTACACCTGAAACTAATATAATGTTGTAAGTGAACTAACTGGAATTAAAATTTAAAAATTAAAAAAAAGAAATAAAAGAGAAGTAACAACTGACACCATAGAAATACAAGGATTATAAGAGACTACTATGAAAAATTATATGCCAACAAATTGGACAACCTAGAAGAAATGGAAAAATTTCTAGAAACATACAGTCTTCTAAGAGTGAATCAGGAAGAAATAGAAAATCTGAATAGACTGTTAACTAGTAATGAAATTGAAGTGTAATAAAAAAAATTCCCAACTAATAAAATTCCAGGACCAGATGGCTTCACAGGTAAATTCTACCAAAAATTTATGAAAGAGTTAATACCTATCATTCTCAAACTATTCCAAAAAATAAAGAGGAAGGAAAACTTCAAAATTCATCCTATGAGGACAGCATTACCCTCATACCCAAACCAGACAATGACACTACACACAAACACACAGAGAAGCCACTAAAAGCCAATAATCCTCATGAACATAGATACAAAACTCTTCAACAAATATTAGCAAACTGAATTCAAAAACATATGAAAAAGATCATTCACCATGATCAAGTGATCTTTATTCCAGTGATGGTTGAATATCCACAAATCAGACAGCATGAAACACCACATTAACAAAATGAACAATAAAAACCATATGATTATATCAGTAGATGCAAAAAAATCATCTGACAAAATTCAATATTCATTCATAATAAAAACTCTCAAAAAAGTGGATTTAGAGGGAACATACTTCAAGATAATAAAGGCCATATATGAAAAACCCACAGCTAACATCATACTCAATGGTAAAATACTGAAAACGTTTCCTCTAAGTTCAGGAACAAGATAAAGATGTCCACTTATTCCACTTTTATTCAATATAGTACTGCAAGTCCTAGCCACAGTAAACGGAGAAAGAAAAGAAATAAAAGGCATCCAAATCAGAAAGGAAGAAGTAAAACTGTCACTATTTGCAGATTACATGATACCATATATAGAAAATCCAAGACTCCACCAAAAAACTATTAGTACTAAAAAATGAATTCAGCAAAGTTGCAGGATACAAAATGAATATACAAAAATCACTTGCATTTCTATATACTAATAATGAAGTAACATGAAGAGAAATTAAAACAACAACCCCATTTACAATTGCACCGAAGAGAATAAAATACCTAGGAACAAATTTAGCCAAGTAGGTGAAAGACCTGCACTCTGAAAACTATACGACATTGATGAAATAAATTGAAGATGACATAAATGGAAAGATGTGTCATGCACGTGGTTGGAAAAATTAATATTGTTCAAATGTCCATACTATCCAAAGCAATCTACAGGTTCAGTGCAATCCCTATCAAAATACCAATAGCATTTTTCCCAGAACTAAAACAAATACTCCTAAAATTTGTATGGAACCACAAAAGATCCTGAATAGCCAAAGCAATTTTGAGAAAAAAGAACAAAACTGGAGGTGTCACAATCCCAGATTTCAAAAAATATTACAAATCTGTAGTAATCAAAACAGTATGTTACTGGCAGAAAAATAAACACATAGATCAAAGGAACAGGATAGAGAGCCCAGAAATAAACCCAAACTTATATGATCAATTAATCTATGACATAGGTGAAAAGACAGTTTCTTCAATAAATGGGAAATTGACAGCTGCATGGAAAAGAATGAAACTGGACCACTTTCTTACACCATACACAAAATAAACACAAAATGGATTAAAGAACTAAATGTAAGACCTGAAAGCACAAAACTCCTAGAAGAAACATAGGCAGTGATCTGTTGGACAATGGCCTTAGCAACATTTTTCTGTGTCTTCGGAGGCAAGGGAAACAAAAGCAAAAATAAACAAATGGGACTACATCACACTAAAAAGCTTCTGCACAGTGAAGGAAACTATCAACAAAATGAAAAGGCAACCAAGTGATTGGGAGGAGATATTTGCAAGTTATATAGCCAATAAGGGACTAATATCAAAATATATAAAGAACTTGTAAAACTCAACACCCAAAACAAACAATCCAATTAAAAAATGGACAGAAGACATGAATAAACACTTTTCCAAAGAAGACATTCTGATGGCTAACAGACACATGAAAAGATGCTCAACATCACTCATCATCAGGGAAATGCAAATCAAAACCATAATGAGATATCACCTCACACTTGTCAGAATGGCTAGTATCAAAAAGACAGGAAATGTACACCTGAAACTAATGTAACATTGTATATCAACTATACTCAAAGCGGGGAGAAAAAGGACAAGAAATAACAAGTGTTGGCCAGGATGTGGGGAAAAGGGAACCTTTGTGCACAGTTGGTGGGAATATCAATTGATGCAGCCACTACGGAAAACAGTATGATGGTTCCTCAAAGAATTAAAAATAGAAATATTATTTGACCCAGTAATTCCACTAGTGGGTATTTACCCAAAGAAAACAAAAACATTAATTAGAAAAGATATATGCACCCTTATGTTTATCGCATTATTTACAATAGCCCAGATATGGAAGCAACCTAAGTGTCCATTGACAGATGAATGAAGATGTGGTCGATATATACAATGGAATATTACTCAGCCATAAACAAGAGTGAAATATTGCCATTTGTGACAACATGGATGGACCTAGAGTATATTATGTTAAGTGAAATAACTCAGAATAAGACAAATACCGTACTATTTTACTATATATAGAGTCTAAAAAAAAAAAAAGAAGAAATTAGCAAATACAGAGCACAAACTGGTGATTACCAGGAAGGAGGGGGATGGGGAATAGGTGAAACAGATGAAGGGGATTAAGAGGTACAAATTTCCAGTTATAAAATAAACACATTACAGGGATGAGAAGCACAGCATAAGGAATGTAGCCAATAATTTTGTATAGTGACAGATGGTAACTATACCTATTGTGGTGAGCATCGTGTAATGTGTGGAATTATTGAATCACTATGTTGTATACCTGAAACTAATATAATATTGTATATCAACTATACTTCAATTAAAAAATAGCTTATTAAGGGGTTGAGTCAATGTTAAGGCAATTTGTTTACTACAGGATTTATTCAGAGCTTTTAACATGATAATGCCTACTGTGAATTTCTAAGAGGAAGGGGTTCTACATTCAATATCCATCAAGCTTGTTGACCAAGAAGTTTTTTTTCGTTTCTTTTTTCTTGACGTACATCTCAAGAACCTATTATGTCATGACACATTTTAGGAGACACTGCTCTAGTAAACAAAATCTAAGATCTTGATCCCATTTCATCAGAGGGCAGGAGTTAGCTTGTGTTTCCTGCTTTCCTAGATATCTTGCTCTCCACCATGGGCAGATACAGAGCAAGACAAGAAAAGTACTTTTCTTTTTGCAGGAAATCCCATTGCTTTTCAAATCAGAAGACTTTTCCTCATTCTCCTAATAAAAGTTAAAATACTTTCCTTGCAAACCTTTTCCTTTTGAGGTAGAGTGTATCAGTTAGGACTGCATTTGACTGCATGCAACAGAAAGGCTTTGTGGTGGTTAAACAAAATAGGTGTTTTTTTTTAACAACAAAAAATCCAAAGTAGGCAGCCCAAGGGTGGGTCCAGTTGCTCAAGATAATGCTTAAGGCTTTGTGCTTCACAATCTTTGTAGTGTGTGTTTTATGCCTTTATGGTTGTAAAATGGTTGCTAAGTTTCTAAGCACTTTGTGTTCTACACAGGAAGACAGGGGTAAAAGCATAAGGCAAAGCCTAAAGGATCTAATAAACTAAATTATTTTTCTTTATTAGGAAAACAATGGCCCTTTCAGACTCCCCCTGCCCTCTGTAGATTTCTGCTTAAATCTCATTGTCTAGAGCTATGTCATATGGCCACTCTGAGCTGTGTATTTGGGAAGTTGGGTTTATTGCTGCCCCAAATAAAATTGGGGTTCTCTGAGTAAGGAAGATTGAGATAATGGGTATTGGGTAAGATACTGTCAGTCTGTTACATATGGTTTGGCTTACTTCTGATTTAAAAGCTTGTTTTCCCCTAGTAAAAATTTTTAAATATTTTTATTTATTTTGAAAGAGATAGAGCATGAGCAGGGGAGAGGCAGAGAGAGAGGGAGAGAGAATCCCAAGCAGCCTCTGTGCTGCCAGCACAGAACTCAACTTGGGGTTTGATCTCAGGAACCATGAGATCATGACCTGATCTGAAATCAAGAGTCAGATGCTCAACCAACTGAGCCACCCAGGTGCCTCTCCCCTAGTAAACTTTTGTAACACATTAAACTCCTTTCTAAAAAAGCTCAGTTACAAAACTGATGGACAGTTGATTTCTTTCCATATTTTGGCTATTGCTGATAATGCTGCTATAAACATCTGGGTGCATGTATCCCTTCGAATCTGTATTTTTGTATCCTTTGGGTAAATACCTAGTAGTGCAATTATTGGATCATAGGATAGTTCTATTTTTAACTTTTTGAGAAACCTTAATCCTGTTTTCCAGAGTAGCTGCACCAGTTAGCATTCCCACTAACAGTGTAAGAGGGTTACCTTTTCTCCACATCCTTGCCAACATCTGTTGTTTCCTGTGTTGTTAATTTTAGCCATTCTGACTGGTATGGGTGATATCTCACTGTAGTTTTGGTTTGTATTTCCCTGATGATGAGTGATGTTGAACATCTTTTCATATGTGTGTTAGCCATCTGTAAAAACTCATTTTGTATTAGTGCAAAAGCACCACATTTGGATCAGAAGATATGGACAAACAAAGAGATCCCCATGGGATACGAAAAGTTTTCTTAGGATTCAGAAAACAACAACCATACAAAAATTTGATAAATTAGACTTCATAAATTTTTTTAATTGCTAGAGACAAATCTCTAGTACAGAAGAATCCCAAATAATTTATTTAGGTTCTCCACCCTCAAGGAAAGGAAGCATAACTCCCCACTCCTTAAGTGTGGGCTGTGTGTGCATAGACTTCTTTCCAAAGAGTGTGGAATGGAAAGAGAGAACAAAGAGTAACTTTATAGTAGTACAGAATGGCAGCTTTATTTATAATTGCCCCAAAATGGAAATAGTTCAGGCACCCATTGACAGAAGAATGGATAAACAGACTGAGGTCCACTTAAACTAGATAGTAATAACAATGAATGAACCACAGATACATACAACAGTATAGATGGATCTCAAAAACATTATGCTATATGAAAAAGCCAGACACAAAGAATTTATACAGTATGATTCCATTTATATGAAAGTCTAGGACAGGAAAAACTAATATATAGGGTGAAAAGTTGCCTGGGCGGTGGCTTAGGGCAAGTATTGATAGGGATGAAGCATGAAGGAACTTTTTGCGTAATGGTAATGTTCTATGTTTTGATAGAGGTTTATATTATGTACATGTATGTGTTTGTCAAAACCCATAATATGGCACACTTATAATTTGTGCATTAACTGTATGTAAACTTTACCTAAAAAAATAAGACTGTAAACAAATATTAACTCTACCTAATGATATGCATGCTGAAGTATTTTTGGGCAAGGTATACTGCTGTCTGCTACTTTGAAGTGCCTAAAAACAAGATGGATTGATGGATAGATGTGATAAAGAGACCATAGTAAAATATCATTGTATTCATCTTTTATCTTGTCTACACCCTTGATGGGGTTAGCCATTGAGTAAAGACTGACAAAATTGAGTTCTGTCGTAGAGCCAACAAAAGGCTATGGAAGAATGGAGAAAGGGGTTATTAATTGTGCCTGGTGAAGGCTTCACTGAGAAGATGATATTTGATGTGGGCTTAAAAGATGAATATGTATGTTCACCTCCTGCGAAGTTACTGGCATCCAGAGTGAGGAGCAAAAGTTTAGAGTATTAGAGTATCTCAAAAATATTCAGGGAGGGAGAAGGAGAGATAGGGAGAAAAAGAGATTGCATTGTGGGGTGGAGGCTGAAGGTGAGAAGAAAATATATGGGAGGACTGAAATTTTAAGAAGCAAGTGGCTGATGCTAATAAGAAAGCAAAGGCTTAAACTTGAATCTCTGTGTTTTGTTTGTTTGTTTACTTTTTTAAGGTATAGCCTCACTCTCATGTGTGCCCTTGAGACTCTTTTCTAGAAAAATTCTGCTGTAGTTTGCTCTTCCTGGACAACCCAAACAGATGAGAACCATTCAAATCCAATTCCTCCTTTTATTCAGTTACCTATGGGTCACCCCTTATGAGGTTTTGACCCATTTGGTTAGCCCTAATGGCTCCTACCAAGGCTTCTCCCAATCTGATAGACTCCAAAATCAAATCAGCCACTTTATATTACCAGCAGCCTTCTCTGCCATGCCAAGGTGTCTGAACTTTATCTTGTAGACCAACATTTGCAAGATTGTATTTAGAGAAGCCCTAAATGTTCCATGAGATGGTAATAGGTATTATTTGAAACAAGTGTTCCATTGTTTGGGAATGTTAGATACTCCCTCTTGGATAGTCACAATGCCCATTAGTGTAGTGAAGATTCTGAAAATATTTCAGTAAATACATCTAACTCTGTTTAATCTAGCATCTCCCACAGTTATTTAACCACCTAATAATTTTTTCTGTGCAATATTAATTAACTTTGATGGGACATTAATGGTACCCAGAACATAATTCAGGATATGCTGGGAGAAGCACTGTATGAACAAAAAAGGCTTTTAAGCAGAGGACTAACAAGTCAGTGTTACACATTAGTAAGAGCACTCTGGCACCAGTGTGATGAATGGATTGATTAGAGAGGACTTTAGTAGAAGGAATGGAATTGTCTAGGAATGTTGGTGAGGGCTTTGACTAGGTTGTGACAGTGGAGAAGAGAAGAGAGCATGTTGGATTAATATTCAGGTGGTAAAATTAATAGGACTTGGCAATAAAATGTGAATAGGAAGGGGAAGGTGTTTCACCTGCCATTGGGTATGTTGATGTTAAAATGTTTGTTAAAGACTGTTAAGTTGGATATATTGGTTTTGAGGGAAATAACTTATGAGTGAAACTGGGTTAGAAATAGATATTTCAGACTGAAGAGAATTGGTTGGGGCCCCACCAAAACTGAATATTTAAGGATTAAGGAAAGGAAAAAAAGCCTGATCTAAAATTTCCCTTTTTTCACTTTATTGGTATATAACTGACATTGTGTAAGTTTAAGGTGTACAACATTTGATACACATATATATTGCAACATGATAACAATAAGGTTAGTTAACACATCCATCACCTCACATAATCATAATTTTTTTTTTTGGTGAGAACATTTAAGATCTACTTTCTTAACAATTTTCCAGTATATAATACATTATTATTAATTATAATCACCATGCAGTACATTAGGTTCCCAGAACTTATTCATCTTATAACTGGAAGTTTGTATTCATTCACCACTATCTCCCCATTTTCCCCATTCTTCAGCCCCTGGAAATCACCATTCAATACACTGTTTTTATGAGTTTGGCTTTTTTTCCCCTACATATAAGTGAGATCATACTGCTTTTGTCTTTTTCTGTTTGACTTACTCCACTTAGTATAATGCTTTCAGGGTCCATGCGTGTTGTTGCAAATGGCAGGATTTCCTTCTTTTTTTGATGAATAATATTCCATTATATTCCACATCTTATTTATCCATTCATCTCTCAATGGACACTTAGGCTGTTTCCATGTCTTGGTTATTGTAAATAATGATGCACAGACTATGGGGGTGCAGATATCTCTTCAAGATAATTATTTCACTTCCTATGTATACCCAGATGTAGGATTCCTGAATCACAAGATAGCTCTACTTTTAATTTTTTGAGGACCCTCCATACAATTTTCCACAGTGGCTGCACCAATTTACATTCCCATCAATAGTGCAAGAAGATTCATTTTTCTCCAAATCCTTGCCAACACTTATCTTTTCTCTTTTTGATAGTAGTCATCCTAACAGGTATGAAGTAATATCTCATTGTGGTTTTTATTTGCATTTCCTTGATGATTAGTGATGTTGAGCATCTTTTTATGTACCTGTTGGACATTTGGATGTCTCTTCTTTGTAAAAATGTCTATTTAAGTCCGTTGCCCACTTTAAAATCATATTATTTGATTTTTTGATATTAAGTTGTATGGGTTTCTAAATGGTCTTTTAACTTTTGTTCCTTTGATATGTTTTTTTTAGTATAGTCAATACTATAATAGAATACTATAATACTATGTTAGTTTCAGATGTGTACCTTTGCTGTGTTTTTAAGTGTGTCTTTTGTTGGTTGCCTTGTGAAGGAAAAGACATCTGTATTTTTATTTACTCTTTCAATTCTCAGAATACAGCTTAAAAAAACATTTAAACAGAACTTAGTAAGACTTTAAAATATAAAGTGGATTCCCCAGAGTATACTCTTAGGATGGTAACAAATACCTTGGGATTATCGGGATTATCGTGTTAGAGGACCAACATGAGGACAAGGTGACCTATGTGAAATGCCTCTGCCAAATGAAAAGTAATCCTGAGTAAGTTGCTTTTGATCTATCTGAAAGGCATGCTTGTTAGCTTATTGGTGTGGAGATAAGGTAAGCCTTTATATTTGGAGATAGCCGATTACCACACAAAAACCTGTACATGAACGTTTATAGCAGTGTTATCCATAGTAGGCAAAAAGTGGAAACAACCCAAAACTCCATCAACTGGTGAATGAATAAAAACTGCTGTGTATATGTGCGATGAAATATTATTCAGCTCTAAATAGAGTGAAGTACTGATACATGCTACAACATGGGAGAATCTTAGAAACATGCTAAGAGAAAGAAACCAGTCCTAAAAACCCACATAGTCTATTATTCTCTTTATATGAAACGTCCAGAAATAGCAAATTGGTAGAGATGGAAAGTAGATTAGTGGTTGCCAGGGGCTGGGGGAGATAGGGGAATGGGGAGTGCCTGCTAATGTGTACTGGGTTTCTTATTTGGGGTGCTGAAAAAATGTTCTAAAATTAGTGATAGTGGTTGCACAACTCTGTGAATATACTAAATACCACTGAATTTTACACTTTAAACAGGTTAAATTTATGGTATGCAAAAATTCCCAATGAGAAAATGCATTATGACAAAATAACAACAACAACAAGAGAGGTGGCTACTCAGCTTGTTTGGCTTTCATTTCAGTCCTTCAGGACCTGGGGGGTTGGGTTCAGGGAGGAAAGCCAGTACGGGGAGAAGTAGGAAGATTGCCTGTGCCTGTGGTTGGACCTGAGGGGCCTCAGGATGCCTCCTTTTGCAGAAATACTAAGTGAAGCTCCTCAGGACAGCAACTATAAGGGCTTTGGGGCAAGGAAGGAATACCTAATGTCCTCCCCTACCACACATTGCCTTCCCTTATCTCCTTTTCTCCCCCTTTTGGTTAGTAGCAAATGAGTCTCTTCTCCAAGGCACATGCTCTTGACCATGCAGTCCATTCAGTCACAGGAAAAGCAGCTTTTGGTTCTCTGAACAGCCATACTGGGTCTTATGCTGGTCAAACAGTTTGCACAGGGCATCCATATAGAGTGTGTGGTATTTTTCCACCATTTCCTGGCTTGGTTTTTCTATTTTGGGCAGTGGCAGAGGCTCCCCAACTGCCAAGATAGATGGGAAAAGAGAAGGGGCAAGTGTTAGAATCTTCTCTTTCTTTAACCTCCTTCTCCTTCCCTGGGCAGGATCCTCTCACATGCCAACTTAGCTCCCAGATTCTCCCTCTTTGCTGCCCTTTTCTTTGGTGGGGGGTGGGGTGGGGAGGGCTGAAGCTGAAGTCAAGAAAGAGCTGAGGTGGCCTTGGGGCTGAGAGCAGCACTCACCCACAGTGACGATAGGCAGCGAGTATGGCAGGAGCCCGGTGGAGCCTTGGCAGAAACCTCGTCCATAGAAGACACAAAAATAGAAACCAAAGATACTGCGGAAGCAGCTCTGGAACTTGTGCATCCAGCTGTCCTTATGGAATAGCACCTGATCATATACCTCAGTTTCTCCAAAAGTGAATGTGGGGACCAGATGAGCCCTGAAGGAAAACCTCAATTTATTTCTCAAACACAGGCTAGGGTGAGAACTGCCCAGGAAGAACATTTGCTCCTGGCCAGACTCCCATCTATATAAAATCCCTGTGACATAAAGCATTTCTTCTTGCACTAAACAAGACTTCCATATTTATTTATCTCTTGTCTTGAAATTTTCAAGGCCAGTGAGAATGCTATCTCTGGGCCAGGATCACAAGGGCAAGATATGCGGGTGTAGGGAAGGATGAGGGGTTTGGGCAAAGATCCCCAGAAACCCACATCATGTAAAGAAAAGCTTCCAAGAGGTGTCCTGTAGGGAAATATCTGACTCTGTTTCTACTGGTAGGAAGCATAGAGAAGGTGATGATGATATTGAACAAATGCATATATATATATGATATGCCCCTCACCCACAGGGACTATTCATAAGGTATTCTGCCCTTGAGATTAGAGCAGAGAAAAGTTGTTTTCCTCTCAAGCCATCCATATCCACCCTGACAGTGCTCTAGATACAGAATCAGGCTCCTTACGTCTTCCTGTGAGAGAAGGGTAAAGAGAGCACTGTCTGTCTTATACAAATCTTTGTGAGTTATTAGTAACAATCTCTCAGCACTCTGATGTATGTTACCTTACTGGTCCCTCACAGCAGAGAATGTGCAGAGCACAGTAGGGGGCCTATTTTCTTTACCTTACAGATCCAGAAGCCCAGGTTCTGAAGGGGAAAGGGCACTCAGGCAGTGAGTGAGTGTCAGGACTTGGACTAGAACCCAGGATTCTTTCCTTCCAGCTTAGAACTCTTTCCCCTACATTATGCTCCAAATCGATGAACAGGCCACTCAGGCAAGGTCCCTAGAAGAACTACTTCCCTTTTCCCTGAGTCTGCAATAGGGCAATTGTCCTTGTGTCCAGTGGGCTGGCCCCTTGACCTGATGGTACACCCCACAGCTCCAGCTTTGGGCACCTGTTCTTTATCTCCTCTCTTTATCCTTAAGTCAGAGTGGCTAATAATTATCCACCACTTACTGTGTGCCAGACACATGTAGGTGTTTTAAGTGGATGACTCCCCACAATAACCCTATGGAGTAGGTACAATTATTAGTAGCCACATTATGAAAATTAAAACACCAAGATTCAGAATGGTTAGGTAACCTGTCTCAGACTGCACAGTAAGTTTTGGAGCCAGGATTTCAAATCAGGCCCCCTGACTTCAGATATTATGCACGTACTCACCATAGTGCTCTGCCCCCTGCACTTACCAATAACAAACAGATGTAGGTATCGATATTGATAGAGATGATGTGGGCATTAGCTGTATTCTAGGAGAGTCCTAGCCAAGCCCCCTGATAATGAATCTGGGTTTCTGATTTGGTTTCCTGAGAATTGGTCCAGCTAGGTCAGAAGGAGGGGATGATGTAAACCTTTTTAAAATTCTATGCCTGTCTCCCCTATGCACTAGTAAGTTCCATGAGGGCAAGACTCAGATCTGATTCATCTTGGCATCACAGAACAGGTCATGCTGCTCAGAGAAAGCCACCCCCACTGCCCTGGGAGAAACACCTACCCATGCTGGAGGGCTGTGCGCACAAATCCCTTGCGCTTCCGGAGGATGAGGGTGGTGGTGTTGGGCACACTTTGTAGGGCCTCTCCCACCCCTCCTACTACGATGCCCACGAGGTTGCCAGTGCCATGGCTTAGCAGGTAGTCAATGGCTGGCTGACTCACAGAGCATACACCTAAAGAGAATCAAGGAGCAGAGAGAGGAGCAAAATAAGGAGAGGGGAAAATGGCTGAGACGGAACATCCTCTGCTTTACTCCTCATTGTGATTGCCCACTGTTCCTATGAGTCCTACGAGGAGAGTCAATGAGATGGGACAAAGGGTGTGGAGAAATGAAGGCTGTGGGAAAACCCAACATGTTTCACTTTGAGGCAATATTTCTTCTTCGTAGGAGGCACTGGGTCAAAACTATAGTAGGAAGGTTTCCAGAGGGATAACCAGAAGGACTTTCTGAATCCCAAATGTAATCTTACTCTTTTCTTGTCCTCTATTGCCACTAAATGGCAAAAGTTATTCTTTACTGACCATATACTCTTGTGGCAGGTACTATATTGAAAGCTTTACTTGTATTATCTCATATAGCATCACACCAAATCTGAGGTTGGATTATTATCATCAATGTCACCTTACAGATGAGGAAACGGAGACCAATAGGGGTACAGTAGCTTACCCAAGACCACACAGTTGGTGGCAAAGCCAGGATTCAAACCCAGACAGTTTAGCTCCTGGACACGCTTTTAACTACTATGCTATGATGGGAGTGGGTGAGATGTGGTTGAGAGGTGGGGGTGGGGCTTAAAAAGGTACATCTCTCAGCAGAGAAATGGGCCAGAAGCTCCAGTAAGTATGGTCAGAAGTACCTTTGGCCATGAGGTACTCCCTAACAAATGGGATCTTGAAGAACCAAGACAGTGTGGCTAAGTGGGGAGTGATGCCTGGGAAGATCTTCGAGAAGCCTGTGGCCTCAGTGCAGAAATTGCAGAAGGCTCCAAAGGTCAAAAGGCCATGGGGGTGAACTCCCATGAGGTAGTTGTGCTCAGGTGACAGATCTTTTGTCTTCTGGATCTGCAGCCATGGAAAGAAGTGAAATGAGATCACATGAAGAAGCAAGAGTGAAGACACTTCAGGGATCAGGGCACTCTCTAAATCAGAGCTTTTCAACATATAGGTAGGCCATGAGTGGGTTTCAGGGGCCAAGATATTGGTCTCCTCAGCCCCTGGAAACCAAGCACGATCTATGGCAGCTAGAACTGCTGAGCCTCTTGCCTACAGCTGCAAGTACCTTCGGCCATTTATCTCAGTGCACTTCATGCATGGTATCATTTTGTCTGAGTGCTGCTGTGTGAAAAAGTCAGAAAGCTCTGCTCTAAAAATTGAGGCAGTGTTTGTTGTCTACTCCAAAGAATGCTCAGAGGATCAGCATAGCAGTACATTTCTAGAACCTCTTCCTGATATTTTCTCTTCCCAGCCCCCTTCCAGTTTCTGCCCAAGTAACTTCTATTGAACTTTGAAAACCCTGCTTGAATATCACCATGTCTGTGAAGCTTTTTCTTACCCCTCATCTGAACTACTTGTGGACCTTGTACCAAACCATAAATACATGTCTGTCCTCATTAGATGTGAGCACCTTGATGGCAGATTGTATCCTACTCACTTCTCTGTACTCTAGACATGTGGTACAGAGTAGGCTTTCAATCAATATTTGTAAAACTGAACTGTTTTTGCATTTCTGCCTGTGCTATCTGGTAGGTCATGCCAAGGGTGTCCAAAGTATGCTAGGGGAGTAGCAAGTACCCAGTAGCAATGTTGAGTCCTGAAGAATGTCTAGCCTGCATGGAAATTTCTCTGGTATGCTTATTTTCCTTATGGACAACCCTGGTTATTTGGCATAAATGCCCAGTATTTTGGGAACTGGGGATGCTTCAGAAAAGACACTTACCGTAATGGGGAAATAGTCCTTGATATGGGTCCAAGCACACCAGTTCCTTACCCAAGCTGAACGCCTTCCACCTGAGAGAGAAATATCAGTAGGGGATGGTGTCTGTCTTGCTAACCCCATCCCTCCTGCTCACCCAGGGCTTTCCTAACAGCATGGAGAGACCATGGCTCTGCTAGACAGGTGGAAAAGGAAGAGACCCCAAGATGGTCCTGGCTGGCCCAGCTCCTGTGGCTCTGAGAACTTGGATAAGAGGCCTGTGGCATGTTGAGTGGGACTCCCTGGTAACAGGTTAGGGTGGAACATTCACAGGCCCTGTGCTTTCTAGGTCCATGAGTCTTACCTTGCTCTGGGGTCTTCCAGTCCAGGAAAAACCAGACAAAGTAAAGCACTGGTAGTGGCCACAAGGATGTAAATAGCAGGTAAATGAAAAATGGCTGCAAGATCCAAACTGATGAGGAAGCAGGTCAGACCAAATTTGTGCTGCTGGCAGAACGTGACCACATGCATCCCCATTAAGAACCCTCCAAACTACCCAAGCCCCTGGTCCTGGCCTTCTGCACAGTCCAACTCCTGGCCATCCAGTACCCATGTCTGCTTGTTCTTCAGACATTTCCTTTACCATGTACCAAACACCAGCCCTATTTGTCTACTTCCCTATCATCCCTGTCCACTTGCTTCCTTGCCCACTTACCATTCCTCTACTCCTGCTCCCTGCCTGCCACCTGCTTCCCCCACCTCCTGAGCCCATTTCATCCACCATCTTTTCCTTCTTGTCTCCTGTCTCCTTTGCTATCCATTATCCCTGAACCCTTGTTAAACCATCATCCTTCCTTGCCCATATACTACCCATATCTCCCCACACCTTGCCCACTCAGCATCTGCATCCCTCTACTGTTCCCCATTCATCATTCCTGTCCTCTTGCCCATTCACCATTCCTTCCATTATCAGCATCTCCCCACACGCTACCACCCCCACTCCCAAGAATGGAAAACTCTATGGTTTAAACACAGGCTATATTCCTCCAAGTCTGTAATTCTAATGCTTTCTCTGTCCCACTACCCATGCTTCCTTATGATCATGGACACATCATATGCCTATTCGTGGGCCTTATTTCCCTTCTCCAGATAGGGTTAAGAAGTGGCTAAAATTAGCTGCGTCTACTCATATCCATCATGATCCTGTTCTACCCCTCTGCCTGTTCTGTCTCCTGTGGCTCTATGTCTTCCTTCTCCAGGGCACTCGTGGAACTCAAGACTCCTTGGCTTTACTCTGTGGTGCCATCTGAGATGATCACAGGTTAGAGGTGAGACTTCCCATGAACATGAAATTCACCCCAGACCTGGCCCTGGCCTCTCACTCTGGCTTCTTGCCGTGAAGTCTTGGATCAGTACTCACACATGGCAAGGTAGCTCAAGGGCCATTGCAGAAGCATCAGACTCTGGAGGTGCTTAGGCTGTTTGAAATAAGGCATGATGCTCAGGAGCCTGAGGAAGACAAAGATCCCAGAACACTCTTCCAGCCAATGGTGCCACCAGCCTCTGGAAGCTCGCTCGATAGGGAATGCATATGACCAGAAGGATTTCTACCTGCCTTCTCCCTTCCTTATCCTGCCCCACACCTACGACCCACTGCAGGGGGCAGGCTTTGGAGTATCAAGGCCTGCCCTATCAGGTTTGAGCCCTGGGCCCTGGCCATTTGCCCTTTGACTCGTTCCTGAGATTATTAAGACATAAGGATGAAGAAAGATAAGAAGGACTGTCATCTAGTCCTAGTGACTCAGAGATCCAGAGAGGGGAAAAACCTTTCACAGTCCACTCGAAGATTATAGAGGTTGTGGTCTCAGAGAGATGGCTGGTGGGAATGGAGCTCTGGGGGGGTGTGGGGTGAGGAGCACCTGGGATTAGGTTTTTGTTGAGATAGACTATTGCCCTGAGGCAGCCTGGCTGGGGATGTCCTCCTTTTTTAACTTTCTATTACAAAAATTTCCAAATATACACAAAACCGGAGAATGCAACAAATTGTTATCTTTGTGTTCATGTTGTTTGATCATCTTCAAGAACTATGAACATTTTGCCATACTTGTTTCATCTATTGCCCCATTCTTTTTTTGCCTTGGGTATCTTAAAGCAATTCTAAGATATCATGTCATTTCACCCCTAAATACTTCACTATGCATACAAAAATATGA
Organism: Herpailurus yagouaroundi; assembly: GCF_014898765.1. NCBI lineage: Eukaryota > Metazoa > Chordata > Mammalia > Carnivora > Felidae > Herpailurus > Herpailurus yagouaroundi. The sequence goes on along the minus strand of NW_024420375.1, from coordinate 2,324,814 downwards.
ATGTTTTCTTTCAGAGAGATGCCGCTATCACCTTTAACAAATTTCATAAATCTTGAGTAATACCTAATATCCGGTCCACATTCAAATATCTTTTTACAGTTGTTTAATTTGAATCAGAATCCAAACAATATTTACTGATTATATTTGAATGTTATGTCTCTTAAGTCTCTCTCTTTAATTTTTCATTGTAAAATAAAACTTAGATACAGAAAACTACCTAAAAAAATGTATGGCTTAACAAATTATTATAAGACAAATACCTTGCAGCCACCACTACATCAAAAAACTAAACCCCAGAAGCCTTTCATGTGCCCCATTTCAATCACAACCCTCTTCCTCCTCCCCAAATAACCATTATTCTGGCATTTAGCGTGATCTTTTCTTTGCATTTCTATGGTTTTATTACCCAGACATACTTCCTTAAAGATTATGGCTTCATCTGGCCTATTAAAAAATTGATATGTTCCTTAAATTTTTCTTTTTTAAAACTTTTTATTTTGGAAAGTTTTAGATTTATGGGAGAGTTGCAAAGATAGTATGGAGAGTCCCCTATACCCTCCACCCAGCTTCTTTTTATGTTAACATCTTATGTAACCATGGTATCGATATCACAGCTAAGAAATCAATACTGGTACATTACTATTAACTCCAGAATGTATTAGAATTGTGCTAATTTTTTCTACTCATGTCCATTTTCTGTTCCAGGATTCCATTAGGTCTCACATTGCATTTAGTGATCATGTCTCCTTAGACTCCTCCAATCTGTGATAGTTTCTTGGTCTTTCCTTTTATGACCTTAGCATTTTTGAAGAGTTTAAGTCTGTTTTCATATACAGTTTCCCCCTCCATCCCTTTCTTTTCCTGACATTATTTACCTCCTCAAGAACCCACATATGACCTAGAGAATTTCCCGCAGCCTGGACTTTGTTTCCTGCACGCTCATGGTGTTCCTCTGTATTTCCTGCAGATTGACATCTGGATTCAAGGACTGGATCAGACATCCAGTTTGAGCCCTTTGGCAAGATCTAAATTTGCTTTTAATACAGAACAATCCTCCTTCCACCCTCTTTTTTCCCCATGCCATTGGACTGTTGAAGACTGTTCTTCCTTAGAGTTAGCTAGTCTTCCAAGCTTCAGCACCAGCTCCCCTAAGCAGGGGTGATGGTGTGGAGCCTTGTCCCTAGGTGAGTCCCAAATACAGGCTAAAATGGGAAGGGGGAAGTGAAGCCTTCATTCCTCTCTCTGACTTCTGTCTCTTACCTTTTTGTAACTTCATGCCCAATGAAGCAAATTGAGTTGTAGATTTGTTTTTATTTTTGTCTGTTTGTTTTTCACACCTGAAGTCTCTATGCTTCTAAAAGGGGTAGGGACTATATCTAATTTGTCATCGCCTCTGCCCCTAAGGCCCTTAGTGTTGAATGAATGATCAGTATCTTATTTGTGATCAGGATCATTTTTTATGGATAATGAAATCACAGAAGTCCTGTGGAGTAGTATAACCTGGAGACTTGAGTGGGGGCCAAGAAGTTGTGCAGAAACAGAAGACAAGGGACACATTACAAAAAGGGAGAGGAAGAATGAGAGAAAGGAAAGACAGTTGCTGACCTTTGCGTCAGTTTGGCAAAAGATGTGGAGGGCCTGCCCCACTCCAAGTCTTCCTGCTAATTGGATAGCAGCCTGGCCCTTGAGCAAATGATAGCATTCAGGTATTACAGCATCTCACCCTACACAGGTGTTGACATCCTTATGATTGAGGGTGAGGACTAGCCTCTGGCAATATAGGGGAGATTAGCATTCTGTCTTTCCATAATAGAATTTTCTGAGCCTACAACCACTCCCTCTCCATATTCTCTCATCTTTCTGAATTGTCTTCTACTGGATTAACTTTTAATAATTTGTGCATTTCCCCTCCATTTCCTCTCATTGCTTCTGAGAAAAAGGAGGTAAGCTGTCGAGAAGACACTCAGGCTACAGAGCTGATCCATACATATATTTTTCCTTTTTAAAAAAAATTTTTAACGTTTATGTATTATTGAGAAACAGAGCATGAACATGGGAGGGGAGGACAGATAGAGACACATAGAATCTGAAGCAGGCTCTGATCTGTCAGCACAGAGCCCGATGCAGGGCTCAAACTCACAAACTGTGAGATCATGACCTGAGCTGAAGTCGGATGCACCCAGGCGCCCTCATATATTTTTCCTTTTAGCAGCAAATCCCATCCCTTGCTTTAGTGTTTAAAATTTATGGACTTCCACGTGATAATAGTTGTATTTTTTATATTCATTGATTGAGAGATATGTAATAAACTCAAGCACTATGGGTATACATCATGATAGTATACAATATGACATTTGAAAAAAAATATATGCAAACATATTTATTCATTCTATTTTTATAAATGTTTATTTTAATTTATTTTTGAGAGAGAGAGAGAGAGAGGCAGAGAGAGGGAGACAGATAATCCCTAGCAGGCTCGTCAATGCAGAGCCTGATGTGGGGCTTGAACTCATGAACTGCGAGATCAAAAACTGAGCTGAAAACCAGAGTCAGACACTTAACTGACTGAACCATCCAGATACCCCTTATTTATTCATTCTAGACAATGGTTGGATCATGTGGGAATTTCCAGAACCCTTGTGATAGTTTACTCCCTCCACTCCCCAGAAGTTTGCCACTTACAGGTTGGAAACAGTTGGTATTCGCTTTTTTCAAACTGGAAATTTATTGTTTTTCTTGATTATAAACATAATCCACGTAAATCACAAATGTTTCAGACTACTCAGGAAAGCATAAAGGGAACAAAAGTCACTCACAATCTCATCACCCAGAAATAACCAGTTAATGTTAACATCTTGGTATTTCTGTTTCTTGACTTTTTTTTTTTTCTGTAGAAATATAGACATAGTATCACTGTAAAATTTGGGCTTTTTTTTTTTAATTAAAAAAAATTTTTTTTGAGAGAGAGAGAGAGCATGAGCAGGGAAGGGGCAGAGAGAGAGGGAGATACAGAATCCGAAGCAGGATCCAGGCTCTGAGCTGTCAGTCCAGAGCCTGACGTGGGGCTCGAACTCATGAGCCATGAGATCATGACCTGAGCTGAAGTTGGATGCGTAACTGACTGAGCCACCCAGGCGCCCCAAATTTGGGCTCTTTTTTTTTCAATATATGAAATTTATTGTCAAATTGGTTTCCATACAACACCCAGTGCTCATCCCAAAAGGTACCCTCCTCAATACCCATCATCCACCCTCCCCTCCCTCCCACCCCCCCATCAACCCTCAGTTTTTTCTCAGTTTTTAAGAGTCTCTTATGCTTTGGCTCTCTCCCACTCTAACCTCTTTTTTTTTCTCCCTTCCCCTCCCCCATGGGTTTCTGTTCAGTTTCTCAGGATCCACATAAGAGTGAAAACATATGGTATCTGTCTTTCTCTGTATGACTTATTTCACTTAGCATCACACTCTCCAGTTCCATCCACGTTGCTACAAAGGGCCATATTTCGTTCTTTCTCATTGCCACGTAGTACTCCATTGTGTATATAAACCACAATTTCTTTATCCATTCATCAGTTGATGGACATTTAGGCTCTTTCCACAATTTGGCTATTGTTGAGAGTGCTGCTATAAACATTGGGGTACAAGTGCCCCTATGCATCAGTACTCCTGTATCCCTTGGGTAAATTCCTAGCAGTGCTACTGCTGGGTCATAGGGTAGGTCTATTTTTAATTTTTTGAGGAACCTCCACACTGTTTTCCAGAGTGGCTGCACCAGTTTGCATTCCCACCGACAGTGCAAGAGGGTTCCCGTTTCTCCACATCCTCTCCAGCATGTATAGTCTCCTGATTTGTTCATTTTGGCCACTCTGACTGGTGTGAGGTGATATCTGAGTGTGGTTTTGATTTGTATTTCCCTGATGAGAAGCAACGTTGAGCATCTTTTCATGTGCCTGTTGGCCATCCAGATGTCTTCTTTAGAGAAGTGTCTATTCATGTTTTCTGCAAATTTGGGCTCTTGAGTCCAAAATATCTATGTCTGTATTTCAGCTCTGTCATTCAAGTGAACTATGGCAAATTACTTACCTTTTTCCTGCCTAGTTTCCTTACCTGTAAAAACATAATACCGGCTACCTACACCATAGGATGGTTATGAGGATAAAATCATTAATGCAAAGCACTTTGCTCAGTGCCTTGCTCATATATATGGTTATATTTAAAGTTCAGTAAGTGTTAGTTATTATGTATAATTTATTAACCAAACTGGAATCATATTATATACAGTGTGTTGTAACCTGCTTGTTCACCCAGCCATATATCGCGGACATTTTTCATGTCAATTTTCTTCTCTAGCATCATACACAGCATTTCATTGTATGGATATGGCATGATTCATTCAAGTAATCTCCTATTATAGAGGAAGCACAAGTCTTCAGACATGCCTTTTCCATTATCTGGTCAGACTTCTAGGTCCTCTAATAATGAAAGGTCACTGATCAGACACCTTCATGTATCTGCAGCTTTTTCAGTGGCACTGCTCATTTTCCTTTCTTCCAATAGTTTTTAGGATTTACTAGTACAGAAAGCGGGATGCTTTCTAGAGCCTCTGTCAACCTGGGAGGTGTCCAGGTAGCCTGGTCAGCAGAATCAGCCTCTCTCTCCAAGGAGATGACTGGGTCTGAAGAGAGGGCTTGGCCCTTTTCTTCAAACAACTCAGGAAACAGGGTTTCATGAAGGCCCCTCCCAAATCCTACTAGACCCAGTGGAGCTGCCACTCAGATTTACCTCAGCTCAAGGTCAGGGTATATTTAAATGTAAGCCAAGTCCAGGGCTGTGATGATGTGTGGCGAAATGGAACTTGTAAGCTGGGGATCACTGAAATCAGCCTGTACCCAGGAAAAATGAGGGTAAGAAATCTGTTTTATCAATACCTTGGTTTCTATGCTTTCATACTGTTTTCTTTTATTTTTAAGAAAAGAATTAATCTAGTCTCACCTGAACTAAGGATGAGAGTGACCGCAGTTTCCTAGGCCAACGACTTTCTTGGTATGTGGGTAGTCCTGGTCACCCTGAATTATATTGAAGAAAATGGAGTGATGGCCAAAAGAAATTAGGAAACCTGGGAATGTAAGAACTGGTTGTTAGTAAGCATACTGATCCTCCCTTTTCTTTCTCTTTTTTGTTAATATGACGTCACAGAATTACTCATGATCCTTGGCTGACACACTCTTATCATTGTTTTATTATGTCCTTCTTCTCTATCTGTCTATATTTATTGATTCATGTTTTTCTAGTAGGGATTTTCCTCTTGGGCACTGCACATGAGAAGTACTGTCTTGTCTCTGGGTCACAACTCAGCAGCTAATTTGTCTGGTCTTAGCCTTCACTTCCTTTTCAGAGGCCTGAAGATACCTTTTTTGATGCCAGAGCTTTGGTAATAGAGTTCTTCTTTCCCTTTTCTTCAGTCCCTGGCCTGGTAAGGATTTATCAGAGCGGTATCAAATCCTTGAGTTCTGCAACCATAGGATGTTGACAGCAAATAGCCAAAGTAGGTCATGGAGAAGGATGGGCAGGCATCAATATTCCCACAAACTAATTCCTGTTCATGTGGGGATCTAGGTATCAGAAACAAGTTGAAGTTCTAAAATCTGGGACATCAACTACACGTGGAGGTCAAGGCAAGAATAAACCAAAAGGCAAGGCCATTCCAAAAAGTAACATGGCCAGTAGAAACCATTCAATTCTAGTCCTAGGTCAAAGGTGAGTGGGGATCAGAAGAACAAGTGATCTTGACCTCCCTGTCCAGGCGATGACAACAATCAGACAGGGATCTTGCCATTTCCCTGACTTCTTTGGCATGCTGATCCAGCTTGTCATGCAGTATCACTAGCCAACCTCAGCTTATTCCCCAAGTGACATTGGCTGCCTCTGGATATCTGCCTATTCCTTCTAATCCTGTTTTGCATTCTAAACAATTGCATGAATTCATGCTATATGGTGTGTGCAGAAATAGCTGAGCTGGGGGTGGCAGGGATCAAGGATTTGTTTAGTACAGTGTGATAGCTGCAGGAATGAAAACCAGAGTTTGCAAAGAAAGAAACTGTCATATTACAGAACATGGCAAGACAAATGCTAACTGGGAAGCTGCTTCAGTTTTTCTAATGTAATTGGTCTCTGAGCAACTAAATCCATCAGTCTGAAAAGAAATGGTTTATTGACCACAAGCTTTCTGGTGTCTATTCACCCTCAAGGGATTCTTTCTAATTCACAAGTCCAGGCACAGGTAACAGCCATTTATCTCAGACATTATATACCCTATACAGTAGTTTACTCCCACTGGCCCCTTGATGTTGCTCAAAGATCTTACTTTCCCACCCTTTTCACTTTTGGTGTCAGAGAGACTACAGGAGGCACAAAGAATCATAAAATTCTTCATCTTATCTTCCGGGAGAAGCTAGCTGGTGTGGCTTGCCTGTTTCAAGGCCCCACCTGTATCTTACAATGTATAGTACAGTTGCCAAATTTACTGTAGCTGCTGGATGTGGGTACTGTGGTTACTGTAGCTGATGGAGGGTCTCCTTCTCCACTGCAGGGTAGTGGTGAATTACAGCAGTTTGTATTGTCCTGAACCTGTTATAAAAAACAAAACTTCAGGTATGGTTTATTCAGCTTAAGGAAATGAGAGAAACGCCTGTCATGTCCCAACACCATGACCTGCTTACATTTAGGAAGCAGGGCGATCTAGGAGGGGCCAAGATCTACAAGCTGAACCACAAATTACAAACTCCAATGTCTCTAGGGAACAGAGGTACTAGAAATGAGGGAACAGGGGCGCCTGGGTGGTTCAGAGTTAAACATCCGACTTTGGCTCAGATCATGATCTCACAGTCCGTGGGCTCGAGCCCCGCGTCAGGCTCTGTGCTGACAGCTCAGAGCCTGGAGCTTGCTTTGGATTCTGTGTCTCCCTCTCCCTCTGTCCCTCCCCCACTCACTCTCTCTCTCTCTCAAAAATAAACATTTAAAAAATAAAGAACTTCAGAATTGGTTTGTCCAACTTTTTTTTGGTAAAAAAATTCAAACAAATGAAAGTTGAAAGAATAGAATAATACACAGCTGTATATCATCTACCTCTTCAATTCAACAATTGTCAATACTTTGCATATGTATTTTACCTTTCTATGTTTGAATGTATGTGCATATGTGTGTGCATGTGTGTGTTTTCTTTTTCTGACCCATTTTAAAATTCAAAAACAACAATCACTGTACTGTCTAAACAAAACACTACTTCAAACAGATTTGGCACAAAGGCTGCTAATTTGTCACCACTGGGGAAGAACTGGTATGAAGGGCACACATCAAGTGTGGCGTGCCAGGAGGCAGTCCCAGCAGTTCAGTTGACATCAAGAAATCTGACATGAAACAAAGGGTGGACCAGCAGAAAGAAGCGTGGGCTTCCAGCTTAATGCTTTTCAGATTTTTTTCTTTGTATTATTGTGAAATATATCACATGTATAAAAGAGTTGAAAGAATAATCACGAGAATGCATGTGTATATACCACCCAGCTAAAGAAATAGTATGCTGTCAGTAGCATCGAAGGCCCTCACATACTTCTGCCTAATATTCCCCTCATCTCCTCCCCCCACCATGAAAAACCATTATACTGATGAGTTTGTCTATTATTCTCTTGCTTTTATTGGTAGTTGTGTCATATATGTATGTATGTGTCCCTAAACAATAAAACATTGTTTAGTTTTGCATGTATATGTATATATTTGTATATATACATATGTATGTATGTGTGTGTGTATAAAATATGATATTCTGCTGTGGCTTGTTTTCATTGAACAGTAAGGTTTTGAGATTAATCTTCGTTGATATATGTAGTTCTGGTTTTTTTAAAATTTTTTTTAACGTTTATTTATTTTTGAGACAGAGAGAGACAGAGCATGAACGGGGGAGGGTCAGAGAGAGGGAGACACAGAATCTGAAACAGGCTCCAGCCTCTGAGCTGTCAGCACAGAGCCCGATGCAGGGCTCGAACTCACGGACCGCGAGATCGTGACCTGAGCCGAAGTCGGACGCTTAACCGACTAAGCCACCCAGGCGCCCCTGTAGTTCTGTTTTTTATATTCTATTGTATGAATATGGATGGATATGCCATGATTTGTTGATCCATGCTCTTATTGATGGACATTTGGGTTGTTTCCAGCTTGTTTTGTTATTAACATTCTCCAGAACATTCTTTTTAAAATTTTTTAATGCTTATTTATTTTTTAAAGAGAGAGACAGAGAGCAAGAGGGGGAGAGGCAGAGAGAAAAGGAGACACAGAATCTGAAGCAGGCTCCAGGCTCTGAGCTGTCAGCACAGAGCCTGATGCGGGGCTCAAACGCATGAACTGTGAGATCATGACCTGAGCCAAAGTTGGACATTTAACTGACTGAGCCACTCAGGCGCCCCAACTTCCAGAATATTCTTATACATGCCTTCTGGTGCTCATGTGTAAAAGTTTCTCTAGGATATATGCCTAGGAGTGGAACTGCTGAATCATAGGTTCTGTGCATATTCAGTTTTACTTGAACTCACTTTTTAATTTTTGCCAGTTTAGTGTTGAATGCTACCTGGTTGTGGTTTTAACTTGTATTTCCCCAATTACTAAAGAGGTTGAACATCAGTTAATATATTTATGGGCCATCTTTCTTCTGGAAAATACCTGCTATGTCTCTTACTCATTTTTCTGATGCTTGTTTTTCTTTTACTGCTTTGTAGGAGCTCTTTGACACAGTCCATATACTAATCCTTTGTCAGGTGCTGTGAATGCTAATATACCAATTTGTGCTAAGGTATAGAGGACATAACCTCTGGAGCCAGACTGCCTGGGTTCAAATCCCAGCTCCACTCTTCATTAACTGTGATCTCAGGCAATTAACTTCTCTGTGCCTGTGTCCTTAACCTCTTTTAGCTTCATTTTTCTCATCTGTGGAATACCTAACCCATAGACTTGTGCCAATTACAAGAGTTAATATATGTAAGATATTTACAATGTACTTAGTCTGTAGTAATTAACATATAGATATAAATATAGATATATAGAATGCTCCTCAAGGGTAGGGATTTTTTGTTTTGATTTGTTCATTGATTTATCCTAAGGACCATTAACAGTACCTGGCACATAGTAGGTGCTCAATAATATTTGTTTAATGAATGATTTTTCTCTTAGTTTGTAGATTGTCTTTTCCCTTTCTTTAGAATTTTTCAAAGTTATTAATTTTAATGTGATTGAATTTATCAATCCTTTCCTTTAAGGTTTGTACTTTTTGTGTGTTGCTTAATAAATTCTTCCCCACTTTGTGGTTATGAAGATATTTTTTTATATATTTTTCTAAAAATTTAAAAGTTTATTGTTCTTAAAATTTTCATAACTTTGGGGGAAAAGACAGGGATGCAAAACTAGCAGGTTTAGTTACAGAAAACTTACTCTACATGGGGCACCTGGGTGGCTCAGTCGGTTAAGCATCTGACTTCAGATCAGGTCATGATCTCACGGCTCAGTTTGTGAGTTCAAGCCCTGCATCAGGCTCTGTGCTGACAGCTCAGAGCCTGGAGCTTGCTTTGGATTCTGTGTCTCCTTTTCCCTCTGGCCCTCCCCCGCTCACACTCTGTCTGTCTCTCTGTCTCAAAAATAAACATTAAAAAATTAAAAAAAAAGGGGCGCCTGGGTGGCGCAGTCGGTTAAGTGTCCGACTTCAGCCAGGTCACGATCTCACGGTCCGTGAGTTCGAGCCCCGCGTCAGGCTCTGGGCTGATGGCTCAGAGCCTGGAGCCTGTTTCCGATTCTGTGTCTCCCTCTCTCTCTGCCCCTCCCCCGTTCATGCTCTGTCTCTCTCTGTCCCAAAAATAAATAAACGTTGAAAAAAAAATTAAAAAAAAAATTAAAAAAAAAAACAACAAGAAGAAAAGTTATTCCACAGTTTATCCGAATGCACTTCAGTCTGTAAATTGGACTGGGCTAAGCCTCTTAGCTCCTCTTCAATCTCCTTCCCTTATGTTTTTAGTCTCTGAGTCTTCCATCTTAGCCCTCCCCTCCTTACTTTGGTTGTCTCTTGGTTTCTCCATTCCTTGAAGTAAAATATTAGTAGAAATACTTAAGAGAAGTCTATTTTATATATCATTCATTCATTCAAAAAATATTTATTATGTGCCATCTATATTTTAATGCAATGTTCTAAGTACTGGGGTTATAGCAGCAGTGAGATAGACAAAGTCCCTGTCCTCATGATGCTTATACTCTAGGGAGGGGAGACGACAACAACAGCAGCAGCAACAAAATATATAGCCAAGTGGTGATACATTCTGTGAAGTACCATAAATCAGAGTAAGGGGGATGGGAAATGGGCTCCCATTTTAGGTAGATTGGTCAGGGAAGGCATGTGGCCCTCTAGGGGAAGAGTCATCCCAGACAGAGCATACAACAACTACAAAATCCCTGAGGCATGAGCATACTTGTTCAAGAAATTTATCCAAGAAACAGCAAGCACATCAGTGTGGCTGGAGTGGAGTTAGCAACAAGTAAAAAAAACAAACAAACAAACAAACAAACAAAAAATATATATATATATAGTAGGAAGTAGAGTCAGAGAGGTGGTGGCAGTATTCAGGAAATATTCAGTATTTGAGGAAATAAATAATTTTGGCTCATCAATGACTGCCTGTTGGGTAGAATCAAGGCCTGGAGTGGATTCTTATTATGGTCTCCTAGTCTCTAGTTTATCTTCCCTTCTATAGTACTATCTATTTAATCTTCTGAAAATTCCTTTTGTACTTCTCACTTTCAGGTGCTCTCTGTTGCTTGTAAGATAAAGGCCAAATTACACAGTCTCTACAACCTCACCCATGCTGTTACCTCCACCTTGAACACCCTCCTACTTCTTCTTTGTTCAAGGTGACATGACCAATACTGTCAAGACAAGAAGCCAGTTGTGACTCCCAGTGGTAATAATCAGAGCTTGTTAGAACCAGAATGATTTGTATTAGTTAGAATGTGGTTCAGTGCATGTGACAGAGATCCAAACTAAAATGTAGGCTAAATAAGGTAAATATGTATTTCTTTCTCTTTTGGACACCATGACATGTCTGAACTGCTCTGCAGGTCTACTCAGGGAAGCTGTCAAGGGCCCAGGCCCCTCCCTCCCTCATCTGAGTTGTCTTCATTTACATCATTAAAAATGGCTCATCTCCCTGGACTATTGTAGCAGCCTTTTCATGATCTCCATGCTTTGGTATTTGCCATTTTCAATTCTATTTTTTCACAAGGCAGCAAGAGGAAGTCTTCTAAACTGCAAACCAGATTTTGCCATTCCCCTGTTCAAAACCAATGATGAAGATCTTCCAGTGATGGAGATCTGGAGACACAGATATGGAGTGATTTCCAGGATATATTTAAGTGAAAAAAGAAAGATACAGAATAGGGGTGCCTGAGTGGCTCAGTTGGTTGAGCAACCAACTTTGGCTCAGATCATGATCTTGCAGTCCATGAGTTCAAGCCCTGTGTCGGGCTCGGTGCTGACAGCTCAGAGCCTGGAGCCTGCTTCGGGCTCTGTGTGTCCCTCTCTCTCTGCCCCTCTTCTGTTTGTGCTGTCTCTCTGTCTCAAAAATAAATAAACATTAAAAAATTAAAAAAGAGGGGCGCCTGGGTGGCGCAGTCGGTTAAGCGTCCGACTTCAGCCAGGTCACGATCTCGCGGTCCGTGAGTTCGAGCCCCGCATCAGGCTCTGGGCTGATGGCTCAGAACCTGGAGCCTGTTTCTGATTCTGTGTCTCCCTCTCTCTCGGCCCCTCCCCCGTTCATGCTCTGTCTCTCTCTGTCCCAAAAATAAATAAACGTTGAAAAAAAAAATTTATAAAAAAAAAAAATTAAAAAAGAAATATACAGAATAGCATATACAGTAATGTAACCTTTTGTCAAGAAGGAAGGGATACAAATATATCCATATATACAAATATATACATACAAATGTTTCTAATTGTAAGAAGACCGCTAGAAAAAAGCCCTCAAAATATCAAAAATACTTGCTTGTAGGGAGAGAGAAGGAGCAGGTCAGAGGGGGGTGGAGTTGGAAGTGAGATTTATCAATATACTTCATTATGTGAGCTAATAAATGTGGATGGAATGATAGAAATAGAAAAACATTATTGTACAACCTCTGATGAAATAATTGTGTCCTGAAATGACCGTCATTGACTGCTAAAATCACGGTGTGAAAGGTTGATGTGGAATGTTATGATGAAAAGATTAGGTCATCAGCACACATATTTTGGGTCAATCTTAGAAACACTATAAGGAAGATAACTGCAATGTGCAGCCTTACACCTACCTTTAGAGTATTCTCCCTTCCAAAGGTGAACCTGAATCTAAAGAAGCCTCTGGCTAGCTTCTAGTTTACAGGAAATAGGAAAAATAAAGGAACAAGTTAAAAGACACCATGAGGAGGCTAACAGACTAATCCAGAATATGGGACCTTATATAGGAAAGTTATCTAAGTTTCTTTTTTTAATTTTTTAATGTTTATTTATCTTTGAGAGAGAGAGAGCATGAGTGGTAGAGGGGCAGAGAAAGAAAGGGAGACACAGAATCCAAAGCAGGTTCCAGGCTCTGAGCTGTCAGCACAAAGCCCAACATGGGATTGAACTCACAGACTGTGAGATCATGACCTGAGCCAAAGTTGGATGCTTAACTGAGCCAACCAGGTGTCCCAGTGATCTAGTTTCTTTAAAAAAATCAATGGTATAAAAAAAGGGGGGGAGTGGAGAGGCAGTGCTGCTCTAGATTAAAATAATTTATTTAAAATAATTTAAAGTCGAGCCCAAATGTCAACTGACTGATGAATGGATAAAGAAGATGTGAGATGTACACACACACACACACACACACACACACACACATATACACACAATGGAATATTACTCAGCCATCAACAAGAATGAAATCTTGCCATTTGCAATGATGATGGGGGAAGGAGCTAGAGTGCATTATGCTAAGTGAAGTAAGTCAGTCAGAGAAAGACAAATACCATATGATTTCATTCATATGTGGAATGTAAAAAACAAAACAGATGAACATATGGGAAGGGGAAAAAAAGAAGAGAAAGGAAATAAACCACAAGACACTCTTAACAATAGGGAACAAACTGAGGGTTGCTGGAGGGAGGTGGGTGAGGGATGGGCTAGATGGAGAATGGGTATTAAGGAGGGCAGTTGTTATGATGAGCACCAGCTGTTGTAGGTAAGTGATGAACCATTGAATTCTGTTCCTGAAACCAATATTGTACTGTATGTTAACTTACTAAAATTTAAATTAAAAAAGGACTATAGAAAAACCACAATAAATAGGAATTATAAATAAACAAACAAAGAAAGAAAATAACTGAGAATATATTTACATCATAAACCAACAGTTAAAAACATTTTGGGGGGCGTCTGGGTGGTTTAGTCAGATCATGATCTCACAATTTCAAACCCATGTGTCAGCCTCCGTGCTGACAGTGCAGAGCCTGCTTGGGATTCTCTGTCTCCCTCTTTCTCTGCCCCTCCCCCACTTGTGCCTTCTCTCTCAAATAAATAAACTTAAAAATTAAAAAAATATTTTGAAAGCAATGAGAGAAATTTGACTATGAAGCAAGTATTAGATTGTACTAGGGAATTATAGTTAATTCTTTAGGTGTGATAATAACTTTATTGTTACCTAAGAAAATGGTCATTATTTTAGATGTGACCCACATAAAGGTGAAATTTACTTTACAACACTTCAGCTAAAAAAAACCCTTTGGAATAGATGAAGCAAGCAGCAGTATCTTTTTTTAAATTGATTAACTTATTTGAAATAATCTCTCCACCCCACGTAGGGCTCAAATTTACCACCCCAAGAACCAGAGTTGTAAGCTCCACCAACTGAGCCAGCCAGGAAGTGGAAGTGTCATGACAACTGTTGAATCTAGGTGATAGTTTATAGGTTCACTATTCTTCCCTTCTTTCCCTGTTCATTCCACTCCATCCAGTTACCAGGAAATCTTCCTGTTCTCTGAACCTGCCAACTAGATTTCCTCTCAGGCTTTTGTCCTTACTGGTCCCTCTGCTGGGACTGGTTTTCCTCCAACGTTAACAAGACTGGCTGCCTCTGCTTAGTCAGATCTCTATCCAAATAATACTTTTCCAAGGAAGACCTCCTTTACCAGCCTAGGTGAAGTAGGACCCCCTGTCACACACTGATCCTTTATTGGCCTTACTTTTCTTCATGGCACATATCACTGATGGTGTTGCTTGCTTGCTTGTTTTTCTGTCTCCTACAATTAAGATGTAGTCTCTGAGAGGGCAGGGTCTGTTTTATTCAGTGCTACAATGCCAGCATCTAGAACAGTGCCTGTCACATAGTAAGAAATCCATAACCAGTTGTTAAAATATTTACAGAATATTGTTATGATAGCTTGAAAGCACTAGTGATGTGGGACAAATAACAATTTAGGCTGACACATTTGTTGAATTGCTAATCCTCTAGGAACAACCTGTGCCATAATGACCTGTATATGTCATATGGTGTGAGAGATCCTGGGGATAAAAATTGAGGCATCTCCCAGACTCTGCTTGTCTTCTGGGAGGACTTGTTTGCACAGATGCTTTTGGGCTGTGTCACCTGGATTATCTCCAGGCGGTTGGGTTTGTCAAGGGGGTGGAGTCCCCCTCCAGCTATTCCTATAAGCTCTCTGTTTTCTGACTCACCCATTCCTTGTCCTAGGCCATCTCTAAGCTGAGTTTTCTTCCAGTTAATGGGGAAGAGAGAAAAGCTGGTTATTAAGATAAAGCTCCACCAGGTCCTGAGATCCAGAGATTAGGCTCTAAAAATATCTTAGTTTTTCCTCAGACATTATGTCTTGAGGCTGTGGTGATTTCTGTTGTGGAGGTCCAAAAATGATGGGTTTCCTACTGTAGTCTTGGACCTGGGGGCAGCAGTGAGTCTGAAGGTCTTTTTCCTCCCCCCCAGCAAGGAACGTTCTCCATCTATTTTCCCTCCAACCCCTCTCCATTGTCCCTCCTGATACTTTCATTATGCAGCCACCAGACATTCGTGAGCCTGGGTCTGTGACATGGGAGGGAAGCCTGTTCCGGGATGCCTGTGCAGAGACCCCAATCAACTCTAAAGCTCAACAAATTTTGACAGACCTTGACTTTGCTGCACACTCAGACAATAGTGTTGTGCCATTGGATTGGGGTCTTTCTTTGTCCTAGAAAGCACCAGGGCCAAGCAAAAATCTTTTAGCCCTCTTATTTGAGTAGCTTCCTGTTGCATCCTAGCTAATACCAGTACTATTCTATTTGAATATTTGAATATTTATAATGTTTTTTTTCAACGTTTTTTATTTATTTTTGGGACAGAGAGAGACAGAGCATGAACGGGGGAGGGGCAGAGAGAGAGGGAGACACAGAATCGGAAACAGGCTCCAGGCTCCGAGCCATCAGCCCAGAGCCTGACGCGGGGCTCGAACTCACGGACCGCGAGATCATGACCTGGCTGAAGTCGGGTGCTTAACCGACTGCGCCACCCAGGCGCCCCATGAATATTTATAATGTTTTTTAACATCAAGTTGTGCTAATTTATCCACATTACACTTAGTTTTCAAAAATTGCCTTGTTACTTTTTGACTGTTTATTCTTTTGGATGAATTTTAGAATAGCTTTCTTTTTTTAATGTTTATTTTTGAGAGAGAGAGGGAGAGCGAGCGAGTGGGAGAGGGGCAGAGAGGGAGGGACACAGAGAGTCTGAAGCAGGCTCCAGACCCAGGGCTCCATCTCACTGTGAAATCTTGACCTGAGCTGAAGTGGATGCTCAAGTGACTGAGCCTCCCATGTGCCCCTAGAATAGCTTTCTTTGTTTTTAAGTTTATTTATTTATTTTAGAGAGAGAGAGAGCATGAGTGGGGGAGAGGCAGAGACAGAAGGGTAGAGAGAATCCCAAGCAGACTCCATGCTGTGAGCAAGGAGCCTGATGTGGGCCTGAACCTACGACTGGTGAGATCATGACCTGAGATCAAAACTGAGTTGGATGCTTAACTGACTGAGCCAACCAGGTGCCCCTAGAATAGCTTTCTTAAGTGCTAAACAAAACTATTAGGATTTTAATTGGAAGTGCATTAAACATTCAACCTAATTTGGAAATTTTTTTTGAAATAATGAATAATTAATATCTTCACAATATTGAGTTTTCTCATCCGGGAACATGGTTTGTCTCTCCATTTATTTACACATTCCTTCATGTATCTCAATAAGTTTTTGTACATCTTTTTCCTATTATATTTACTAATTGGTTATTATTAGTATACAAGAAAAATTGATTTTGCATTTATTATTTTGTATTTAGCTACTTGACTGAACTCCCTTACCAATTCTAACAATTTATCAGTTTATTCTCTTGAGTTTTAAAAGTAAATAATCATAGTGTTTGCAAATAACTTGTAACCAGTTGGTTCCTGGACCAAGTTCAGGCATTAAACTATCATAAAGTAAACTCATATCTTACTGGTGCAATATAATATGTTGTAATTTGTTTCTGAAAATTCATCTTGCTCTGTAAAAATACCAAAATTGGTAATGAAAATAAATAAAAAGAAAATCCAAATATATGTTTTTTTAAAAATCTCATTAATTATGTAAAACAAAACACTATTAACTATATAAAACAAAACACTAAATAGAAATGCTGCATTATAAATGTTTCTTTTGAGGTGTAATTATTCCTCATGGGCTGGCCTAAGCTGTCCATTGTGACTATATGAAAACCACTGAATTGTACACTTAAAAGGGTAAATTATATGGTATGTGAATTATATTCCATTTTTTTCAAAAATAAAAATATAAGTCCTTGAAGTTCAGAATGAAGATGTCATATTTTTCTGCTGAATATTCCTTAAGTAAACATCAGCATTCTTTATTTCTCTCAGGACCTTCCAAGTACATTTTAAAATAGGGTCATCTTTCTGGAATGTTTTTGTTGTCAGTGAGATGTGTATTGATGCATGACAAATATTTGGAGCAGGATAATTTCTGGAGCATCTCTAACAGTGACCCTTTGCTCTCCTATTTCAATAAAATCTTTATGGCTGAGTTCCTTTGAGAATCTAACAGTTCAATCTCCTCTGATTTATAGCTAAGCCTTGATTTGTATTTCTTGGCATTGTAGATTTGTGACAGCATAAGATTACAAAAAACCCTGTTTTGTTGATATTAAACACCTGTTTGGAAGTAGTAGCCTTCCTCTTCAATGATTTCAGTTAACTTTGCCAGGAATTTCATTAACGCTTCTACAGATAACCGCACCCCCAATTCTGATCTTACAACAAACAGTTCTCTTCCTGTAGCTATTAAACCAGAGGTATACTCTGTTCAGGATAAAATGTTTTCCTTTAATATCTCACTCTGCCGATTTTTATGTGTTATTGAGAGACAATATTTTTGTCAAAATTGTTGCTCAGTTTATTTTGTGTAATGGAGTCAAAAGTCAAAATATCATATTTTAGTTTTAAGTTACAGCTTTTCTTGATTTTTTGAATTGATTTGGCATTTCTTTTCTCATATATTACAGAAAGTGAAAACATAGTTGTTTTAAGCCATGATAATGTAATTTGTTACAGTTGTAACACTAAACTGATACAATTCATAAAAGAAAAATTTGGTAAATTCAACCTCACTAAAAGTAAAAATATTTTCTCTGTAAAAAACCTTGTTAGGATAAAAAGACAAGATACAGTCTGGGAAAAAGCATCTGCAAAACATATATCCAACAAAGAACTAGCATCTAGAATATATAAAGAACTGTCAACAGTAAAATTCTGAAATGGACAAAAGACATGCAGAGACATTTCACTGAAGAGGATATATAGACAGCAAATAAGTACATGAAAATATGTTTAACATGATTAGCCATTAGGACAATTGTAGTGTAAGTGCCTGACAATTAGCTTTTGATTACCAAGACCTCCGTATCAAAGACCTTCATCTCTGGGAGCCTGGGTGGCTCAGTGGGTTAAGCGCCCTTCAGCTCAGGTCATTATCTCACAGCTCTTGAGTTAGTGCCCCGCATTGGGCTCTGTGCTGGCAGCTCAGAGCCCGGAGCCTGGAGCCTGCTTCAGAATCTGTCTCCCTCTCTCTCTGCCCCTCCCCCAAGTAGTGCTCTGTCGGTCTCTCTCTCTCTCTCTCTCAAAAATAAATAAACATTAAAAAAAAACCACAAAGACCTTCATCTCAAACACATTACCAGCTACACAGTGATAAAGAGCCAGGCTGCCCCAACCATGAGGCTCCCCTTTTAGAAAGCCCTGGGTGACATAAATGACTGAGCGACCCTGCTTTTCCCTTCTCAAGTTTTAATTCCCACTCTTATGTGTTAAATTCAATTAAGAATGAACTTGCAATGCCCTAGGCACCCCACCATTGACCCCAGTAGAGGCAGAACTCCAGGCTTGCATGTTGTCTTTACCTATGACCTTACTGTGTGGCAACTCATGTGCTGTGGACTCTCCAGAACCTGAGTAATAAACCTTGTTTTTTTTCAAAGTTCCCTGATGGTTGCTGCTGAGGTATGTCTTTCAATCATAATAAAAACCACAAAAGCTGGGACGGCCACATTGGATCCAGGGGGAAATGTCTTTGTGGGATCGCTGCAAGTAGTCTGGGCCCAGGTGAGTGTCCCCAGGCATTTCTAGCTAGCAGAGACTAATCCAAAGCAAAAATGCAAATTAAAACTACCATGAGGGGGCCGCCTGGGTGGCTCAGTTAAGCTTCCGACTTCGGCTCAGGTCATGATCTCATGGTCCATGGGGTCGAGTCCCGTGTCAGGCTCTGTGCTGATGCATGGGCTCGAGCCCTGCGTCAGGCTCCATGCTGACAGCAAGGAGACTGTTTGGGATTCTTTCTCTTGCTATCTCTCTCTGTACCTCCCATACTCATACACTCTCTGTCTCAAAATAAATAAATACACCTAAAAAAAAAAACCAGTGACAATACTAAATACTGGCTAAGATGCCTCATATATTGCTAATGGCAACTCAAAGCGGTACAGCCACCCTAGAAAATAGTGTGAGAGTTTCCTATAAAACTAAATGTGTAATTACCATATATCCCAGCAATTGCACTCCTAGGCATTTATCCCAGAGAAATCAAACATCCTATTTATACAAAAATTTGTACATGGATGTTAATAGCGGCTTTACTTGTAATTGCCAAAAACTGGTAACAATCCAGATGTCCTTCAATGGGTGAATGCTTAAAGAAACTCTGGTGCATCCAGACCATGGAATCTTACTCTGCAATAAAAAGGAATGGACTATTGATACATGACAATTTGGATGGATCTTAATTAAAGGCATTATGCTTAGCGAAAAAAAAAAACAATCTCAAAACATTACATACTGTATGATTCCATTTATATAATATTCTTGAAATGATAAAGCTAAAGAGATGGAGAATAGATCAGTGATTGCCAGGGCACAGGGATGAAGGCAGAGGTGTGTGATTATATAGGCGAGATATGCGGTAGTTACTCTATGGTGATGAAACAGTTCTATGTCATGATGGTCATGGGGGTCATACAAATCTATATTTTTTAATGTTTATTTTGAGCGAGAAGGAGAGAGAGAGACAGAGTGCATGTGTGAGCAGGGGAGGGGCAGAGAGAGAGAGAGGGAGAGACAGAAACTCAAGCAGGCTACATGCTGACACCCAATAGGGGGGCTTGATCCCATGAACTGTGAGATCATGACCTGAGCTAAAATCAAGAGTTGGATAGTCAACCAACTGAGCCACCTAGGCACCCCAGTCATACAAATCTATATATGAGATCAAATTGCATGTATACACGCACACATACACACGCACAAATAAGTGTGCATAAAAATGGTGAAATTGAGTAAGACCTATAGTCTAATCAGCAGTATTGTACTGGTGTCAATTCATGGTTTTGATTTTGTACTCAATTATAGAAGATGTCACCATCGTGGGAAGCTGGGTAAAGGGTCCAATGGACTACTTTTGCAACTTCCTGTGAACTGGCAATCATTTCAAAATAAAAAGTATTAAAAGAATTATTGTGTTTTTTAAACTCTGATACAACTATTGTTTTTTTAGAGAAAGAAAGAATGGGGCAGAGGGGCAGAGGGAGAGAGAGAGAATCCCAGGCAAGCTCCAAGCTCAGTGCAGAGCCCAACGTGGGGCTCAATCCTATGACCCTGGGATCATGACCTGAACTGAAATCAAGAGTTGGTCGCTCAACTGAGTGAGCCACCCAGGCACCCTGAAACATTTATACAACTTTTCATAGAACCCACACGTTTTTCCTTAAATTAAAAGGCTGATTTTTCATAAACATTACTTTTTCAAGATACAGTTGACCTACTATAAAATTTGCCAGTTTAAGGTGTACAATATGGTGGGTTTTAATGATTCACAAGGTTGCACAGTCATTGTCACTAATTACACATTTTCATGATCCCTGAAACTCCGTACCCATTAGTAGTCACTCCCATTTCCCCTTTCCCCCAGTCCCTGAAAACCATTAATCTACTTTATGTCTCTGTCTCTTTATCTCCATTGTTGCATATTTTGGATATTTCATAGAAATGGAATTATGTAATATACAACCTGGGTTTCTGGCTTTTTTAAATTAGCATGATGTTTGCAAGTTCATCAATGTTGTGGTGCATATCAGTACTTCATTCCTTTCATGGTTGAATAATATTCCATGGTATAACTATACCACATTTTGTTTATACATCAATTGATGGGCTTTCTGTTGTTTTCATTTTTGCTATTATAAATAATTGTGCTATGATCATCCATGTACAAATTTTTGTAGAATGACGTATTTTCAAAATTGGGAGTATATATTTAGGAGTGGGACTTGTGGGTCATATGATGACTCTCTGTGTAACTTTTTGAGGAACTGCCAACCTGTATTCCAAAGGGGCTGCACCACTTTATATTCCTATCAGCAATGCCTGAGGGTTCTAATTTATCCATATCGTCACTAATATTTGATATTGTCTGTCTTTTTTGTTATAGTCATCCTAGTGAGTGTGAAATGGTATCTCATTGTGTTTTTTTATTTGCATTTCCCTAATGATTAATAATATTGAGAACCTTTTCATTTGTATGTCTTATTTGGAGGAATGTCTTTCAAATCCTTTGCTCATTTTGAATTGGGTTGTCTTTTTGTCATTGAGTTGTAAGAGTTCTTTATATGTTATAGATACTAGACTCTTATAGACACATGATTTGCAAATTTCTCCCGTGGGTTGTCTTTTCACTTTCTTGATAGTGTTCTTTGAAGCACAAAAGTGTTTAATTTTAATTAAGTCCAACTTAGCTATTTTTT
This sequence comes from Herpailurus yagouaroundi, assembly GCF_014898765.1. Classification (NCBI taxonomy): domain Eukaryota; kingdom Metazoa; phylum Chordata; class Mammalia; order Carnivora; family Felidae; genus Herpailurus; species Herpailurus yagouaroundi. The sequence goes on along the minus strand of NW_024420375.1, from coordinate 2,303,408 downwards.
CATTTGTTGTTTGTGCTTTTGGTGTCATATCTAAGAATCCATTGCCAAATCCAAGGCCAGCAAACTTTACTCTTATGTTTTTTTCCAATAGTTTTATACTTTTAGCTCTCACTTTAGGTCTTTGATCCATTTTGAGTTAATTTTTGTGTATGGTTTGAGGCAGAGTTCCAACTTCATTCTTTTCCATATGAATATCCAGTTGTCCCTGCATCATATATTGAAAAGACTATTCTTTTTTTAATATATAAAATTTATTGTCAAATTAGTTTCCATACAACACCCAGTGCTCATCCCAAAAGATGCCCTCTTCAATGCCCATCACCTACCCTCCCTTCTCTCCCACCCCCCATCAACCTTCAGTTTGTTCTCAGTTTTTAAGAGTCTCTTATGCTTTGGCTCTCTCCCACTCTAACCTCTTTTTTTTTTTCTCTCCCCTCCCCCATGGGTTTCTGTTAAGTTTCTCAGGATCCACATAAGAGTGAAAACATATGGTATCTGTGAAAAGACTATTCTTTACCCCTGTTGAATTGTCTTGGCACCGTTGGCAAAAATCAACACCATACATGTTTGGGTTTATTTCTGGATTCTCACTTCCAATCTCTCTACAAAAAGTTTTTTTAATTAATAAACTACTTTCCCTGAGGCCTAACCTGGATCCACTCTGAGTAGAATCCATGTCATTTTTGCCCACACTTATAAACTACTTCAAGAGGGGTGCCATGAACTACTTTAAATTTTCCTTCTTTAGGAAAATGAAGCTGATTAATAGGTTTCCAGGAAGCGAGGAATAGGATGTGTGATGGTATTAGAAATAACTTTGGATTAGAGGGGCGCCTGGGTGGCGCAGTCGGTTAAGCGTCCGACTTCAGCCAGGTCACGATCTCGCGGTCCGTGAGTTCGAGCCCCGCGTCAGGCTCTGGGCTGATGGCTCGGAGCCTGGAGCCTGTTTCCGATTCTGTGTCTCCCTCTCTCTCTGCGCCTCCCCCGTTCATGCTCTGTCTCTCTCTGTCCCAAAAATAAATAAAAAACGTTGAAAAAAAATTTAGAAA